>NW_023495282.1:0-62406 GCF_904425465.1 Colossoma macropomum | reverse complement strand
ACATCTTGAGGCATGTCTTAAGACATGAAGACATGTCTTTAAGACGTGTCTATAGACACGGATCTTAAGATGTCTTGGCAATAATAACATCTCAAGACGTCTCAAGATGTAGGATGCATGATACATATTTTTAAATTTTACCTACATTTTTTTAAATAAATCTTTTACTTTTAAATATTTTAAGGGAATTTTAAAATGTAACATTATTTATAGCTAAAATTATAGTAATTTATTTTTATTATTTAATTTTTTTGTTCTATGTAGGATGCATAATGGTATCATTTATTTTAATATATTGCATATCATTTTATAAACATATAAACATTACATACATTAGTACATACTACATTTAGACAGTCTGTAACTTTCTCTACAATAAGCCATTTTATATGAAACCACTAAATGATTTTGTTTACATCGCAATGACAGAATTATGCCAAGTTTAGAAAAATGTGGAATTCTCCTTTAAATGTTTCTGTTGCATTAGAAAAGTTTATGGAATCAGTGATATGATGAAAATTTATTTGTGAGTTCATACCATGCCTTCAACATGGTGGTAGTATGAGGGAAGACTCTTATGCAACTATTTTGTAATACAGTGTTGCTGCAAAATTTAAAAATCTAATTCAGTGCTTTCAAATACCTTTTTATAGTAATTAACCCTTAATGTTTTAAAAATGTGGTAAAATGTGTTAAATACATTTTTTTACAGGCTATTTTACAGTTGCTTCATTTTTTAATGAAGGTATCATTTTATCAACTTTTAAAATAATAATAATAAGGAGAACAGGAACAATAATAAGTATGCATAAATTACAGTAAAGTCATTTAAAGGGGTATGGAAAATCACTATTTTACAGTTTTGTATTTCCTTGTTAATCTGTTAAAAATTCAGAATACTTCTACATTCCAATAATTTACTCTGCAATCCAAAGCATAGCCCATGAAAAAGCACCCACATAGCTTTCAAAAAATATAATTACAGTTATTGTTTTTACAACTGTGTATATGCACAGTACAATAGCGTCATCACACTTGATATGTCCTACAGACGGAGAAAAACATGTTAACTGACTTTGTGTAGAAATTTGAAATATACTGCAATAAATACACAGTTCCACAAACCAATGAATCTGATTTTAAGGTCTGCTGTTATTCCGTATATAAGTTATGCTGAGGTTATTAACAAGTACTCATAATCATAGTACTATGAACAATTATAAATGATGGGAAACAATTTTAAGACAAATTAATATGGACAAACTGACCAACAGAGTAATACAGAGGTCTGAACCCCAGCAGCACTCATAACATACCTGAGCCAGATAATGATCAGCTGTCAAACAATTAATACCAGACTCAGATGTGCTGGTAGCTGGAATAGAGTCAAGCTGTGGACATATGTGGACACAGGAAACAGGACACAGACAACTCGATGTGCATATGTCCATGCCGTAATGCCTGAACACTAACATTACTGATATCACACTGCTAATGTTACCGATCTCTCCTTTCAGAGTTAAATCCGTGATGAGTGAGAGAACTGTCAGATTCACAGCCCATCACTTCTTCCTCTGTTTTTTCTCAGTGTTGGTCTTCTTTGTCAGAGATATGAGGAAAATGCATCTGTTAAAAAATCAATTTTAAGACAATAAATTTGAAATTACTTTTGGATCTGCATACACAAGCAGGCTGAATTTAAAAGGGACCTGTTATGCTAATTTCCAATGTTCATAAATTTATTTTTGGGGTCGACTATAATACATTTACATGCTTCAGTGTTCCAGAAACACATTATTTTTGTCATACTGTAAATCTCTACTCACCCTCTGTCTGAAACGCTCTGTTAGAGCTCCAGTGTCTTTAAGCCCCTCCTTCCTGATGAGCCCAGTACGCTCAGATTAGTTAGCTCGCTCACTTGGCTCTGACTGATCAAGCGCCAGAGCGGTTCCGCCAATACACGGGCTCCGGTAGACGTGTTGCGTTGTGTGAGGGCATGCCAAGCTCGCTGGTAGGTGGGCAATAAGGATTGTGATATGGGATTACATCATCTTGTAACAAAGGAAAAGGGCTGGGGAACTCCAGCCCCCAGGCAGCTGAGAAAAGTGGTTTCTGTGGGAGAGAGTTTCTCCCTCTGGCATATACTTTCAGCTTTGTATCTTACATGCACAAAAAGCTACATAACACAGTAAATAAAAGGGAAAGCATTATATATTCCCTTTATAAGTAGAATATAATGTACAGTATATATAATTTTACTCATCTAAAATCAACTCTGGCATTTAGTACACAAAGAAATGTGACAAGGCTTTAAATAATACCTATGCATGAACTCCAGCGTGGCACCCAGCTCACACGCATAGCTGATGTTCAGACAATGATGTTCAGTGTAATGAAAGAAGGATGAGGCCCAAAGAGAGGATGTTCCTTGGGAAGGATTGAAAACAACAAAGTTGATTAGATAATTCACAATTCTATTGTTTTCATCCTCTGTCAACACGTGACAGAAATGATCATTTGCTGTTAAAGCAGGTGTGAGCTTAGTACTGATATCTGTATCTGTTAAAAGCTGTGTTAAAGGAGAATTACACAATTTTTAAGCACAATTTCATCATTAAGATGCAAAAAAGTAGTTTGATACAAAATGTTCCACTGTGGAAAAACTTACAGAGTCAGAGTTGTTCATAGTGGCAGTGACAAGAACCAGACGTTTGAAGAGCTCAATGCATCTAATCTCTCTCACAGAGAATTATTACATGAAATGATTATTAATAAGAGCTGAACTCTATTAGATCATGTTTACCACATAAACTGTAGCGCTCTGAGACTTGCAGTATTACACATTAAAGCACTGTGAAGAAGTAAATTCATAAATATTGATACAGTGTTGGTGATATTGCCATATCGATATTTTGAACAGTGGCAAATAACATATTAATAAATTGAATGAACAAAGCGCAGATATTTGAATACTGTAACCCGGCTTTACCTAAACATTCTGCTCTTCTGTATTAACATAAATACTTCATGAATTATATTTGTTTGAAATACCCACCAAATCTAAACATCTGTCTGACATTCTTATAGTTTCATTTAAAAAATTAAAACTTGAGTCTCACCAGTTGCTCAGCTTCAGATGATTTCTGATGAGAAACATCTAAAACAAAACAGACACATGAGGTAAATGCAGCAAAACAACAACAGTAAGGCATAACAATGAACTTAAACACAAAACAAACTGGTCATTATATATTACTAATAAATGTAGCCGAGTAAAACATAGATTATTAATCTAAAGCACAGATAATACATTTTAAAAATACTCTAGAAAGTACAAATCCACCAAGACGTTACTAGAGTAAATGTAACTGAGCAAATTAAAATCATTACTACCCTCTCTGAACTACACAGACTGACGGACTATGTTCAGTTTCATTGTTGTATTGTTCAGTGTGCTGACCCTGCTGCACTGTGATCAGTGCGCTGACCCTGCTGCACTGTGATCAGTGTGTTGACCCTGCTGCACTATGTTCAGTCTTAGGTTTATTTCTGAGGCAGTCTTTCATTTGGAGCGCGTGCTAAGCGAGATCTGACGCAGCCGCGAGGCGTAAACAGACACGCCGCTTAGCCGCTAGCTATCTAACTACATACGCTAACTTACCGCTGGTGTCTTCACTCGGCAGATCAACCCAGAAATACAGAAATAAAAGTGTACCCCAGCTGACTGTCAGTGAGGCTGCTCATCTCATTTTGTCACTACTCACCTTTTAAAAGCAGACTCTGACCGCTGCAGTCGGGACTCCAGTCGTAAAACCAGTCTCCACTCCACTCGGTCCAGTCAGGTAACTTTAGTCAGCTACGCAGCTGAAACTCCTCGTTTGTGGAGCTGAAAGCGTCACCCGGCAGGCGGCGCTGTCTCAGTAAGGAGTGTAAGAGAGGCTTATCGAGGTTTAACACTCGCTAAACAAACTCGATAAACTGCTCGCGGTAGCGACCTGACAGACTCGCTCACTGTAAACCGCTGTAACGGTCGCGCTCGGCTTTAAACGGAGGAACGGCGGAGAGCGCTCGCGCTTCAAAACCGAACGTCCAAGCGGCGGAGTCTCGCGCTCTGATTGGTCTAAACTCCCGCCAGTCTTTTGTTTGTCCTCCCATAGATCTTTTTTTCCGGTTCGCGCCTCTCTGTACTGAATGAACTGTGCTGTTTTGATTGTTTGTTTGTTTTTTTAATCTAGACACAGAATAGAAAACTGCAAACCCTTGAAATACATAACACAGCTGTGCAGCATTATCATACAGCATCACTGGAGGCCATGTCTTAATAGATTAAAGTCAAAGTATGAAGTTGGACATTTAAACAAAAATTTGTTTATTATGTCATTTTACGTGTTGAAACAATATAGATCTTTATATTAGTACTCAAATACATTTGTTTATTATTGTTCGTGTTTTCCAAATACTGAAGATAATAATTTTGAAAGTTATACAAATTAAAAGTCTAACTTTGGGCAGCCCTGATCTGCTTAAGAAAATAAACAGAAGTGTAGATGTTGAAGAGAGTGAACCAGGGGCTTTTTCTGCATTAAGTTTTGGTGGTATGTGATCTCTAAAGTACTCAGGTTAGCTGTTAAGTACATTTACTTCCTATTAGCTCAAAGTTGTTTTATCTTGGTTCCTAGCTTGTTGTCTGTGGTTACAGTTGTACATTTGAAAATAGATCAATGTTGTTTTAATCATAGCATGTTTTCTGCAAATGAGCAAAAGCCTGTAACTGACTGTGATTACCTCCTTTGGTAAATGTTACAAATTAAAAGTTATTCTACCATGAACTTCAATGATATAAGGAAATGAGTTTAAACATTTTAAGGTAAGGTAAATGGTTTAAGAATTGATTTTTTCTTTTGCTATTTTGCCACTGTAAACACATTTCTGCAATAATCAAAAAAACAAAACATACCAAAAAAAAAAAAGAATCACAAAAGTACAGCAAGTAAAACCTTAGTGAATGTTCTTTTAGTAATATCACATAAAAACCATATGATCACAGCAGGCTGTTTCTTGAGGACATACTTATATTCTCTCTTATATAGTTATATTCTCATTATATTGTACATTAGGCAGTGCTGTGGTAATCCTCAGTAGTAATTTTCAGTTTGGCAGTACCACAGGAATACCACACTCATACCACAGGACCTTTTGTAATGGACCACTCTTTGGTCTCAACTGAACTGTCTTAAGACATAACATCTCTGTGTCTTAAGACAAAGTGATGTCTTAAGTTGTGCCTCGTCTTCAAGACACACAAAATAATTACTTCTTTGTCTTAAGACGTTAACTTTCATGTCTCAAGACAAAGATTGTGTCTTCACTCATACGTCTTAAGACGTTCTTGAGACGTCTTGGCATAAAAAAATGTCTCAAGACATCTTATAAATACTGTCAAGACATCTTAAGACATCTTAAGACACAGTGACAGCTGAGTATGAAACACTCACAGAACCCTTTGCATGATTAAAGAGTTCTTTCCATCATAAAGGTTTTTCAGACTGATGGTGAATGTGTTGTAGATGGTTCTATATAGAACCTTTTTGAAAGGTTAACAATACAAGAACCATTTTGGGTACTATATAGAACCCTTTTAAAAAAAAATCTGTATAGAACCATCTATAGCACATTTATGCACAACTTCCATCAATATGAAGAACGCTTTCATGATGCAATAACTCTTTAATCATGCAAAGGGTTCTTTGAGTGTTCATAGTTCTGTAATGAACCATTTTCTTTACTAAAGAACCCTAAAAGTAAAAATCTTTAAGAGTGTAGCCCAGTTAAATGACTTATTCATTACTGAAATGCCTTAATTTCCTGAACCACTAAGTGACTTTCAGAGGGCAGAATTTGGCAGAATTGTGTTTCTTTTTCAGATTTTTTTTTTTTGTCTTAAAATGTTTCTCCTGTGTGGTTATTGTGTTTGTGAAATAATGCTAATAATGTGTTAAACCTCTGCTAGGTGTACCCAATAAAGTTCTTGTCAGGTTTCTACTTATATTTGTACAGCCTGTGTGTTATTTTAATCTCACATGGAATCAGCAGCATCTCCTGCTTTTTAAACAGGCAGGTGTTCCTCATCACAGCTCCACCTCCTATAAAGTCTCTCCTTCTCCACTCAGGCTGTGGAAAGTTCTCTGTGGTTCTCTCTTCTAGTTGTACCAGTTGCTGCCTTATTGTCTCATATGGGTTTACCAGTGAATTTGACCTTTTCTCATTTAACTACTCAGCTGCCTGATGGTTTAATGTCTGTGTATGATTCTGAAACCCCTTAGTTACAGCATGTTTGTTTGTTTGTTTACTGCTGGAGCCTCTCTGTTCATCTCATATCACTGATTGTGGTTTTAAGTTGTTAATGTTACTGTAATTAATTAAAACATCATAACAAACAGAATGAGTACTGAATAATGCACTGGTTATAAAGACTGTTGAGGTGTTTAATGTGTGGATTGTGTCTCTCTTGTTCTCCACAGTCATGAGTTCAGCTCTGTATCTGATCCTGCTTTTCTCAGGTCAGTGTAGCTTCATGATCATCTGTAAAACTCTCTGCTGCTTCATTACTGTACTGTCATGCTGATGAGAGCTTTCATCTCTACAGCTCTGTGGACTCTCTCCTTCTGTGGGACTCGTCAGTTTTATGTAGTGAATGAAAATAAGAACTGGATCGACGCTCAGAAATACTGCAGAGAGAATTTCACTGACCTGGTTACCATTGAGAGCCAAGAGGAGATGAACGCTCTGATAGCTTTTCTCAACGGGTTAACAGGGCATTTCTGGATCGGACTGAGGCAGAAAGATGAGCACAGCGTGAGCAACTATGCAGATTTAAAGGTAGGATTGTAGGATTATTAAAAGTATCTGAAAAAAAAATTATAATCTTAATGGGGTGTCAGACAATTGCTAAAACTAATTGTGATCAGTCACATTTGTTTGTGTAGTTAACAGGATGAAAGAGGGTCAGGGTTGGGAAGTTTACTTGTATCCCTGTACACATTAATGATCACCTATTAAAAATGTACTTTTAGATTACTTGACGTTTTTCTGTAAGATAATTAAGGAAAGACAAAACCTAGACAAAAACTATATAAGTATAGATAAAGTTATATCGTCGCCATAGTAAATATATCGTTTGTCATGATTTTGTTTTTCTTTCATGAGAGTTAATCACTCGCTACTCCTCTCCTCCCTCAACCTGTGCAACTGGTTAGTGGTAAACTCTCACAGCAAAATCGGCATTTAGCAGACAATGGGCCGAGGCTCTCACACTGTGTCCTCACGGCAAGCAAGTATTCAAATGTAGTATCAAGTCGCAAAGCCTTCAGGATGTCTATATTGCAAATGTCAGGTCAAAATGTAAACAAACCACTGACTTAATAGAGTGTATAACAGATTATGTTTTATCACCACATTTAATATCAATAGTCTGAACAACGTTGTTAAAGTGGCATCATGGTGCCCAAACTAAGTAATTCATGCTGGTCTAAGCTGGTCTATGCTGATCTGGTGCTGGTTTAGCTGGTCACCCAGCTGGTTGACCAGCATACCAGCATCAAAACATAACATATGCTGGTTGTCCTGGTGACCAGCCATGTTCGTCTATGCTAGTTTTTCTAGCAGGGTGGTCTTGGGCATTTTGGATGTATTTGGTAACATGGACAGTATCTGCTTAGCTATCTAGTGTCCTTATCAATCAATGACACAAAACAAACAGTTGTCACCTCCAAAGTCCAGTACCCTGGCCATATCTCTCCACACTGTTGGAACTCTATTGGAAGAGTCGAGAAGATCCCTGTTTTTCTCCTCTTCATGGATGAGTTTTTCCTCTTCCATTTGAAGGTGGAAAATCAGAGAAAACAGAAACAGGGCGTCCATCAAAAATTGCACTCTGCCGCTCCCAGCTGGTGTAAACAGCTTCTTTGATTATAATGGGAGTGTTTTGGGTTTGTGGTTGTCGCCTGCTCGTGTTGCTTGCGGTTAGGACACACTGCAGAAAGAAATTCACTGGCCTGACCACCAATGAGCGCCAAGAGGAAACGAACGCTGTAAAAGCTGTTCTCAATAAGACAATAGGCCATTTTTGGATAGGACTGAGTCAGGAAGTAGTACTTTGTAGCTGTACTTTGATCAAAAGAGCCATCATTGGAATTTGCCCTTTAAATGGTGTATTTTTAGCGAAAGGGCCCCTGGGCTTAAGGTTGGAATGACAAATGCTTCAAAGGGATTTAAACCCTAATGCCAACATAGTGGTATTAATAATGTATCACATTAAAGTATTATTAATGCATCTACTAATAAAATAATCCATGCTCTTTGATCAAAACTCTGCTCCAAGAAGCAAAAGACTTTCATGCGTCACTCACATGTTTAACACACATTATTGATTACTAAACTACATTATATTCAATTATATTTAAATATTGTACTAATTACTCTATGCTACTATATGTGACTGTTTTTACAGCCATATATAGTCCTTTTTCCCATGAAAATAGCATCTTAAAGTCAACATGAATTTGAAATTATGACTCATTATGACTCATATTGCCTTGTGGAACAGGGTCAGGTTTGGAAGGGTCACTTATAAAAGTGTAATATGTAACCTATTGCAAACGATTACTATATTAAAGTGATGTAATCTGATTACTTTCTGTTACTTTTTGTCTTATAATTAAATAAACACAACACAGTCATATTTTCACACAGTCATATGATAAAAGTTTGGGCACCCCCTGGTCAAATTACATTTTGTTGATTTTCTAAGCAAAAATAAGTTTACACATGCTTTACAGACAACAATCTTAAATACAGCATACATAATTTCTATTTATTTGCTGAGTTTACCATATTTGGCACATCTAAAGTGCCATAACTTTTGTACACTTGTCTATTAATGTTATAATTCTTCCCAGTTATTTACCTCTAGCAAATAAACAGTACTTGCATTAAAATGTGCAGAAGTGTGTTGACAAGAAAACATGTTATTTGAATGGGGTGCTCAAATATTTGCATAAAATTGTGTAAAGTAATATTGTTACCATAGTTAACACACTGTTTGACATGTTCTTTATTTATGAGAGTTAATCATGACAAAATCTGCACTGCAGGCAAGTTTAGTGCATACAGGCAAACATAGGCTAGAAAATCACTGTAACTCCTAAACGTGTTTGAACATAATCCTGCTAGAAATCATTCATTTTTTTGTCCAGCTGTGGTCTTCGGACATCGACTTAATAGAGTGTACAACAGGTTATGTTTTATCACCACATTTAATATTAATAGTCTAAACAACGTTGCGAAAGTGGCATCATGCCACCCAAACCAAGCATTTCATGCTGGTCTAAGCTGGTCTATGCTGGTCTATGTTTGTCTGGTGCTGGTTTAGCTGGTCACCCAGCATGGGCATGTTGGTTGATCAGCTTACCAGCATCAAAACACAACAAATGTAGTGCATACAGACAAACATAGGCTAGAAAATCACTGTAACTCCTATATGCTTTTGAACATATTCCTGCTAGAAATCCTTATTTTTAAAAATGTTGCCTCTTTTTCTTTAACGGAATAGAGCTGCCTTTTATTTGTATCTAGCTGAGCACTTCTCTCAGTGATGGGTGGAGGTGGTGGCAGGAAGTGAAACACGTTAGTAGTTAATATTATTTTCCCCTCCCTGCTAATGCACTGTGATCTAATCAAAACGTTTTAGAGGCAGAGGAAACACCATTACATTTTGATGGAAGATTACAGGAAAATAGGAATTGTATGGAATGATATACATTTTATATCACAAATTGTGTTTAAGATGATCATGGACATGCAAAAATGTCCATTTTAATTTCAAGTTGACTTCAAAATATATTCAATTTTATTTCTTATTAAAACACTTACATTTCAACCGTTACTCGTTAAAATCACTGTGTGATTTAGAGAACAATAATTTTAACATGTTTACTGATCAGGTATTAATGTGTTTCTAGAGCTGGATCTGGTCAGATGGGAGTAGCTCCTCATACAGATACTGGAACAAGGATGAGCCAAACAATGGTGTGGGTGATCTCTGTGTGCAGTTATGGAGTAGCCCTGAATACAAATGGAATGATGAACGCTGCACATGGCCAAATCCATTTATCTGCTATAAAGGTGAGTCATATAAGATGATGAATTGCAGAACATTTGTTACAGATCCAGTTCATTCACTTTTAACGTTAATGTTTGGAGCAGTTACTCTGACTCAGTGCTTTAATGTAAGCATGGTGCTTTCATTTCTCATTCTGAATGTTGATAAACAGATGAAACAAACAGAGAAACGCCTACAAAATTGTAACAATATGTAAAAGTAGCAGACTTCTTTTTGGCAGAATCAAGAACATGCACACACACACACACACACACACACACACACACACACACACAGTTGAGTCGCAATTGTTTATTCTAGGAAAAACTAATCTTTAACTATCACATTTAAGTGGTGTGATGATACATTTTGCATTTGGTTTTGGAAACAAGCATCCTCTGTCAAAGTTTTAGGTCTCGCTTTTACAGATCCCCACAGTCTTTTGAATATCTGTAGCTTCATATTCATGTACATTCACAGGAATGCTAGCTCACTACTAAAAACCTGAAAGCCTGAACGAGATAATGGAGGAGGGTAGAATGGTTGCTAAGCACTGATTGGAGAAGAAAATGCAGCGGAAATTGAGTAAAAAAGTTTGTTGGCCATAACACAATGATGAGTTATTTCATTTTTTTGCTGTTCCCACTGCAAGTCAAAACAATTTTTTTTTATTTTATCATAATTGCTTGAGGGGGCTTCCCTCCTTTTTCTTCTGTTTTTTGTTTATATGCTTTTTTGAACATGAACTGTTAAAATGAAAACCTTTAATACAAACTACATATTAATTAATACAATACTGAGTAACCCAACATCTTTTAAAAACTACTTCACCTGTTGTTTTAAATGATGAAACATGCATTTATGAGCTTCTTCTGGTGTAGATTCATGGGGAGTTATGTGCTAATAGTGCTCCCTGCTGGAGAAACTTTAGACTGCAAGTGATTTCCAAATCCTTGCACTGGCCACATGCTTTACATACTGAAAATCAAGGAGGTTTCCGTTGTTATAGTGGAGTCAGTCTGGAATTGAGCCATATATGCCTTTGGAAAGCCACATTGTATTATATTTTCACAGTTTTCATAATTTAACTCATCTAAACCACCATACAGTCAAGCAAACTTTAATGTAGATTAAAATAAGTAGAAGGAGAAGAGCCATGGGATAGATAAAGCTAGCATTGCACTTATAAGCACTCTATAAGCATCACGACTGTGTTACTTGTCAATCATCAATGATACCCGATTATATCTCCCTATCACCCAGGGTTAGTTCAGTGTGACGCTAAGATATCTGTAAGTTATACATGCTATATAACAGTTAGGAAACAGACACTTATTCTAGGTTAATTTCATGGAACTAAGCATTTAAATTTACCTAAAATAAGTGGCTGTTTTTTTGCTGGTATATAAGCCATAATTTTAAGTAAACGTGAAATGCACAAAAATGACTGAATTATCAGATGTAATTGTGCTTACATTTTTCCAAAATACTAAAGAGCAGTGGGTAGAAAGGTGATTCAAAACCCACACTGTCATCTGGAGGGACTTTACATCTACAAGGTGGACTGACAAGGTGGAGTGGACATTGAGTGCACACTGTGTTTAAAAACTCCTGCAGCACTGCTGTGTCTGATCCACTCAGACCAGCACAACACACACTAACGCACCACCACCACATAAGTGTTACTGCAGTGCTGAGAATGATCCACCACCCAAATATTACACAATAAAGTCAGAGACGAGAGCTCATCTGCTGCACAGTTTGTATTGGTCATTCTCTAGTCCTTCATCAGTGGTCACAGGACGCTGCCCACAGGACGCTGTTGGCTGGATGTTTTTGGTTGGTGGACTATTCTCACTCCAGCAGTGACACTGAGGTGTTTAAAAACTCCAGCAGCACTGCTGTGTCTGATCCACTCATACCAGCACAACACGCACTAACACACCACCACCACATCAGTGTTACAGCAGTGCTGAGAATGATCCACCACCCAAATAGTAGCTGCTCTGTGAGGGTCCATGGGGGTCCTGACCACTGAAGAACAGGGTAAAAGGGGGCTAACAAAGTATGCAGAGAAACAGATGGACTACAGTCTGTAACTGTAGAACTACAAAGTGCACCTATATAGTAAGTGGAGCTGATAAAATGGACAATGAGCATAGAAACAAGGAGGAGGTCATAATGTGATGCCTGATCGGTGTATGTCAATGAGCTAACAACAGGTTTGTAGTTTGTTGTACAGTACTCCCTACTTTAACTCTGTTACAAGGCATTATATTGGTTTCGAAATTTCAAACCCACATTTAGCCCAGTATTTCTCATGGTTGTTCTCGTTAGGAGAGCATGCCACGTCTTGCTTTCTGAGGCTATATTATATGCACAAGTCCTTAATTTCCATTGAAGATCAGTTCTAAATGTCATAATATCCTATAAACACTGAAGCATAGCTATGTTCATCTTCCACCAAACTATCTGTTAAAATGGCTTTTGTTCTCCCTCCCTGATTAAGCTGTTCCACTCATCCTGATTAAAGAGGAGAAGACATGGAGAGAAGCTCTGAGATACTGCAGAGAGAATCAGGTGGATCTGGTTTCTGTTCACACTGAGAAAATGCAGCACTGGGTGGAGTTCGTTATTAATAATGCCACCACTGCTAATGTGTGGATGGGTCTGCGTCACACCTGCACCCTGAGCTTCTGGTTCTGGGTGAGCGGAGAGTTCGTCTGCTACCAGAACTGGGCTCCGGGGAACGGGACAGAGGTGGAAGACTGCAGTGGAGGAGAAAGAACAGGAGCGGTGCAGTCTGGAAGTAAGCAGTGGGTCAGTCTGCCAGAGAATCAGAGACTCAACTTCATCTGCACCACCTCTGAGGGTGAAGGAGAGAAATTACCAGTTGACATGTAAAGCAACTGAATCTTCTTTGATTCTTTTGTAAGGACTAATTGTTTACTTTATAAATAATTAACTGCATTTATATATTACTGCACTATAATATCCTGATATCTGGTGCTAAATGCATTCAGTTAAACTGCCTGAATTCTAACTATGTATTATTCACTTATTCTTCTACTCTATAAAGCACCACTGATAAGTAAGCTGTAAAAATCACTTTCAATATAATTATCACAGCAGATTTTCTCTTTTTTCCAGAAAGTAAAATGGCAATGATAGTTCAACTGAGATCACATCTCTATTTGCCCAAGAAAACATTCAAATTATTACAAGCAGAGCTTAACAGTCAATGAATACTGTGAGAGAAATGTGAAAATGTAGTTCATTTTCAAGTAACCATTGTCAGAGTTTTTGCCCAGGTGCCTTGGATTGTTTAGTTTCTTATCTAAAATTGAAAGAAACTGCCATAAAGAATGAGTTTTGTGATTATAGTGCATTCCAAAAGGCACAAACATCTGCAGATATAACTTGTGCAGGCTGGTTATATTGTTCAAATGTTGAAAAGTATTCAGACAGCCCTTAGAAGAGCTCTGCCAACAGAATGTTCAGGAGAGGCTGCACAAGAGCTTAATTTCACCATGCTCAGTGCCAGCTAGGGGGGTAAAAAGCCCCCCAGCATGGGGCTGTGGAGCAATGTAACTGCTCTCTGGAGCGATGGAGCTCCATCGAATATCTTTCAAATGAGTCGCAGTGATCCAGAACTGATTATCCAACATCAGTACCTGACCTCACTAATGCTCTTGTAGCTGCCATCAAATCCTCACAGCAGTGTTGCTACATCTAGTGTAAAGCCTTCCCAGAAAAGTAGAGGCTGTTACTGCAGCAAAGAGGATCTCCCTATTAATATCCCTCCAGTTCAAAAGAAACACTGCATGAGCAGGTGTCCACAGACTTTTGGACATATAATGTATCTGTTTATTTGGTAATGCCCCTGTTGTTCCAGGTATCTTTGGTTTCACCAAAAGAATATCTTTGTTAAGATGCTGTCAGAAGGGTAAAAGCATTTTAACTGCCTTGATCGGGTGCCCGACTGCTTGCCAGCCTTTTGGACCGTTTTGACCACCATTGAACTTCACGCTGTACAACACTGTGCAAACTATCTAATTAACCACTGCTCCACCTGTTTTTCCCCATTTTGTATTCTAATATTTTATACTAACGCTGTTTGCTATCCGGTGGGTGTGAGGATGGGTTCCCCTATTGAGTCTTGGTTCCTCTCAAGGTTTCTTCCTCTTGCTCTAAGGGAGTTTTTTCTTGCCACTGTCGCCATTGGCGACGCTCATGGGGGCTCGGACCCAGATTTTTCTGTAAAGCTGCTTTGTGACAACACCTGTCATAAAAAGCGCTATATAAATAAAGTTTGACTTGACTTTGACTTAATTCTCCACACAGAACAGCCTCCCACAGCTCTAAGATGCAGACAGACTGTTAATCTAGCTAGTGCTGCATTTTCTACTTTTGTTTATCCTTTTTGTTTGTAATTTTGAGTAATTTAACTTTGATACTTTTCTTTGTTTTTTTATTCGTAGTTTCTTGTAGATTTTACAATTTTCTTTTACTTCATGTGACTGTTTTCTATGTAAAACACTGAAACCAGAATAAAAGATGCTATACCAGTTCATTATGACTACATTTACAACAGTTTTGGTAAATGACGCCAATGATCTGTATTTATTTGCTTAGTTGAATTGTTTTCAACACCTGCAGTTTCCTGAAGTGTTTCATTCTGAGAAATGTAAATTCACCTGATTAGTCATAGAACCTTAGACTGTAAGACTGCATGCAAATATTTGCTGCTTTTTGCTGCATTTTCACTGAAAATAATGGGATTTTTTTGCTTCTCTTCTTCATTAAGGTTGATGTGGTTTTAGACACAGTACGAATTACTGTGAGGCATAAAAACGAATAAAACTTCACTGCGTAGCTGCTCAGCCTCTTAAGACAGAAACAAATTCTCACTCCCCTTCGCCTGCACACACTATACAGGCATACGGACGCTAGAAATTACATCCAGGATTCCTGTCATTTCAATCAATGAATAACTTTCAATCTTGACTTTTTGTAACTGAAGACATTTTTATAAATAAAAACACAGTTTTCTACAAATTTAATGTTTGGCAAAAATTGGATGATGGTAGTTTAACAGAATATACCATATAATAGTAATATAAAATGATATAATAATTTAATAATATATATTTGACAGTACATCAATTATTCAAATGTTTAACTTAACATAGTTGAACTGTGTTGTAATCTTCATAGTTACATGGCTGTGCAACATATCCTGCTGTTGTGTTCGTAGCTGCTGTGCTTGTGTGTTTGAAACGTCTGTTTCTCAAAAGAGATTTTAATCCTTCATCATAAAATTGGTAACACTCTACTGTAGGAAGCTGTTAATAAGGGTAGATGACACCTACATAAGCTTGTCATGACAACTGACATAACCTACGCTCTTAAAAAGGTTCTTCGAGGGTGCTTTAGAAGAGAAAATGGTTCTATATAGAACTATGAACATTTAAAGAACCACTTTCATGATTAAATGGTTTGCATCATAAAAAAACGTTCTTTAGATTGATGGAGAATGTGCTGTATATGGTTCTATATAGAACCTTTGTAAAAATGGTTCTGTATAGCAGCTATTGTTACAAGCTAGAACGAACCATATATAACACATTCTCCATCAATCTGATGAAACATTTCACTCTGCACAGAACCATTTAAGCATACAAAGGGTTCTTTGAGTGTTCATGGCTCTATACAGAACCTTTTCTTAACTAAAGAACCAGCTTTTTAAGAGCTTTAGCTGGAGTGACCTATCTTGGGTTGCTTGATTGGGTTGATTGTGGAAAACCTGTGTGAATGTGCTACAGATGGTTCTATATAGAACCATTTTAAAAAAGGAGTTCTATATAGCACCCAAAAGGGCTCTTCTATTATTACAAGCCCTATATATGCTATATAAAACCATTTCCAAAAAGGTCCCATACAGAACCATCTACAGCACATTCTCAGTCAGTCTGAAGAACTCTTTCATGATGCAAAGAACCCTTTAATCATCAAAAGGGTTCTTTGAATGTTCATGGTTCTATATAGACCCATCTTTTTTAAGAGTGCTTATACAACTTAATAAATTCTTATTTTATTTTTAAACTACACTCTTAAAAAGACGGTTCTTCAAGGGTTCTTTAGTAAAGGAAATGGTTCTATATAGAACCATGAACACTCAAATAACCCTTTGCATGATTACAGGGTTCATCATGAAAGCGTTCTTCAGATTGATGGAAAATGTGCAGGAATGTGCTGTAGATGGTTCTATAGAGAACTTTTTTATTCTAAATAGCACCCAAAGGGTTCTTCTATTGTTACAAGCTTGACATTATAACAACAGAAGAACGCTTTTTGGTGCTATATAGAACCATTTTCAAAAATGTTCTATATAGAACCATCATGCGAAGGCTTCTGGATGTTCATGGTTCTATGTAGAAACCTTTTCTTTATTAAAGAACCCTTGAAGAACCCTCTTTTTAAAGAGTGTAGTACTGGTATTTTTAAGTGTTTTAGGTAAATAATATAGTAAAATGCTATAAAATACACATTTTAAAAGTTCAAACCGACCTTGTTTATTAGTTATATATTCTTTTGTTGTTCTGCCCCTCGGCCCACCACTGCACTGTGGCCCCCCCAAAGATAAAAAGTTTTGGCACCCCTGAGTTAGACGTATGGCGATTCGAACCGTTTTGAACGCAGCTGGCGCAGTTCTGCACTTTCCCTGCTCACACGAGCGACAGATGTACACTAGATAGTGTAGTGTGCAGTAGGCATGTGCTCGAATTGGAACACAGCCCAGAGTAAACTTCGCATCCGGGTTACAGCCACAAAGAAACGCCCATCTGGACTGGACTCGGTCAGCTTTACTAAATGGGTGGCTAGTTTCCCGTTAAATCCCCGTAAGACTGAAAGGTCAGCTGGCGACTCTGCCCACAGTACAATGAGGTGCGTCGTGCCGGGCTGCAGTAACTCGAGCGTGTCCGCGCGTCTCCACGCGTTCCCTCTGACCGACCGCGCGCTGTGTCGCACTTGGCTGCGCTCCGTCCAGCACCCCGAGTTCGGAGCCGACACGGACCTGACGGTGGTCACTCAGCAGCGGCTGAGGGTCTGCAGCGACCACTTCGTAGCCGCGGACTACAAGGGCAACTGCCTGAAAGAGGGCGCAGTGCCCTCCGTGTTCCCGTGGACGGGGATCCGAGTGGAGATGCTGTCCCAGCCGCTGGAGGAGGTGGGAGCGCTGGTTCTGCACTAGGCCTGTCCAGGGTTGCCATATCAGCTCTGTAAAACTCCCCGACACCCTGATCAGTCCCTTGATGTTGTTGTCGCAAATTCAGTGGTGCTCTAGTCAGAATGCAACCAAAGATATGTCACTCCAGCGTAGTTCTGTAGTAAAGACAGTGGTTCTGTGTAGAACCATAAACACCCCAAGAACCATCTGCATGCTTAAATGGTTCTTTGCATGGTAAAGTGGTTCTTCAAGTTGATGGCGAACGTTTTGCATGTGGTTCTGTATCGCATCAAAAGGGTTCTTCTACTGTTATGATGTCAAGCTTGTAACAATAGATGCTATCTAGAACCAATTTCAAACAGGTTCTATATAGCACCATATACAGCACATTCCCCATTAATCTAAACCATTTCACCTTTCCTAGAACCATGTAAGCATGCAAATGGTTCTCTAAATGTCCATGATTCTATACAAAACTATTGTTTTTACTAAAGAACCCTTGAAGAACCATCTTTTTAAAGAGTGTACAGCAGAAATACTCTCAGTTCTCGCCTTATAGTGCTTCCTGAACATGTCACACTTCATAAACAGTTGTCCCCACGTTAAGGGCAACCCGTTCTTTTTATAGAAACAGAAATATATAATGATGATAAAACGGTCTAGAAATTATAGGATGAAAGAAGCAGTTTAAATGCTGTTTGAAAATGCTTGGAGTCCAGGATGTTTTCCCTGGTCAGAAAACCAGAATCCTGGACGAGTGACGCCTATATGCACCGTCCAATAATGCTATATACTATACAGTAGGCCAGAAACAGTACACGTTCTGTAGAAGTGCATTCAGTATTATAGCATGTACAGCATAGTAGTATTCAGCTTTGGACGTATCTGTAGTGTCATAATCAGGAACTTTAGCTTACGATTGTAAACAAATAATACAGCACACACATAATTGCTATTAGCTATCAAGGCTGAAGAGTCTAAATAGGCTACATTATCAGCTGTCTTGCCTGATAAGCTGTAAAATAACAGTAGGTTATACTGTCATAAAACGATACAGCACCGTTCGGCACCGACTCCAGTAGCTAAAGCTTTTTTTTGTCAAGTTTGAATTCACTTGTTTGCTAAATGATTCTACAAAATATGATACAGTCGCCTACAGTTACACAGAATAGTGTGTAGAGTCAAGAAAACCTCACTCTCAAGTGTGAAAATGTGAGCAAAAACAAGCGTTCTGTGACTGCTAGCATAAATGCTAACAACATTAGTTAACATAACATCAAATGCTTTAGCAAGTGATTATTCTAAAAATATCGACACACCATTTTATTTTGGTTAACTTATTGGTCACGTATTAGTGTTTGGTGACTTATCCTCACCTAGAAGAGCAAAAAATCACTAGTTGTGTATTGGTCCCAGCTGCGAGCGTGACTGCATGCTAGGGCTGGGCAATATGACAGTATGTATCGTTATTGTGATAAATTTTGCCACAATACAATACGCTCTTCTGAACATATCGTGGATATTATCGGTACTTGTACAACACTGACCAATTACACACTAACTTTTTAAATGTAGCACTATTGGTTCTTTTTTCAACTTTCTAACTGATCAGATGTGTGAAAAAATAAGTATTGTGACATATCGAGTATCGTAAAATCGTAATATTACCTATTGCGATATTACTCACAATATTATGTTTTTGCCATGTTGCCCAGCTCTACTGTAAGTGTTACCACATAACTTTAACTGAAGACAGAAACATCTCAGGCTCATATACGGACGCTACTTACCAAGGGTTTTTTTCTTCACCAGTGTTTTTATTGAGGAAATTGAAAAGTCTCATCTGTTGGCTGGTGCCTTTCATTTTTTTCAATACTTATTTTACCATATTGTTTTTTGCTTATTAGGTACCAGTACCGTACTATCTTTGCAATGACTGTGAAGCTAGTGAACACCTTGTTAGCCCCCTTTCACTTTACGTATTGAAGTGGACAAAATGAAAAAAAAACATTATTACATCTGTTATCATCATAGCTACTTGTCTCTTATAATGGCCACAGTAGTATCTAGTATTGATTGACATATTTGCGTAAAGCATGCTGGGTATCGTAGTGGAAGAACATTGCTGGACAATAACAAAAAGAAGGAATTAAATTGTGAATTCTGTCAAACTGATGAGGCTGAGGGATGCAGTGCTGCACTACAGAACATTTCTTAACATGGCTAATAACACAGATAATACAATGAGAGATTTCTTATACATTTATATATGTGTAATCAGTTACTGAAATACTATACAAAGTCACTTACCTGAACGGAAAGCATTCATTTGTGAATGCAGTGTGAATCACACTCGCCAACAGATCTGTTTGAAGTTACTTCTACTTCAGCCTTGATAATGACTGTGAAGTTAAAGCAGTTTTTAAAGTGCAGCACTCTAGTAACACACATTACAGAATCAGCTTCAAAACATTTGTAACATCTGAAGTAATTCTTGATTTAAAGGAGACGTCTGACAAAGAAGACTTTCCGGTCGCAACCTGCTCCCAAATGAAAGAGGATCCAACTCTGAAAGGTAGGGAACATGTTGATACAGTCAAAATATACACTGTACACTCATTGTCCATTTTATCAGCTCCACTTACTATATAGGTGCACTTTGTAGTTCTACAGTTACAGACTGTAGTTCATCTGTTTCTCTGCATACTTTGTTCGCCCCCTTTTACCCTGTTCTTCAGTGGTCAGGACCCCCATGGACCCTCACAGAGCAGGTACTATTTGGGTGGTGGACCATTCTCAGCACTGCAGTAACACTGACGTGGTGGTGGTGTGTTAGTGTGTGTTGCGCTGGCACAAGTGGATCAGACACAGCAGTGCTGCTGGAGTTTTTAAACACTGTGTCCACTTAAAGACAAAATGCGTGGTCACAGATTTGTAATCGTACCGCTCTGCCCAGTGGAAAAATGCTATTGTACCCATGCTGAATTTGGTCACCCTTCTCACCGAGGTACCAAGCATGCTAATCTGGAAGGAATGGACACCCAACTGACGCACGCATCATGCAAACCATTGTCAAACGCAGTAATCACTGAATCGTCATGGGGTGCCCTCTCCACTAGACACACCTACGTTGTTGGTTCACCTTGTAGATGTAAAGTTAGCTACAACAGCTGATCTGTTGCTGCACAGTTTGTGTCCTCTAGTCCTTCATCAGTGGTCACAGGACTTCTCCCAGCACAGCACACTAACACACCACCGCTGCAGTGCTGAGAATGATTCACCACCCAAATAATACCTGCTCTGTGGTGGACCTGACCATTAGATGAACGGGTATACACTCAGAAATAAAGGTACTAAACTGTCACTGGGGCAGTAGCCCTCTTGTCATTGGGGTGGGACCCTCAAGGGTACATCTCAGTACCTTTAGTCAGGGAACTAGTCCTTTAGGTTGCTTCCTAAGATATTTGTCAAAATGATATTTAAAAAAAGACTTTTAGCACAGCATAAAACTGACGGTGTGTGGAGAAGTCCTGGAGACGGATTCCAACCAGACTGCACTAAAAGTACTGAATTAGGAGTAGAGCACAGTGGTGATCTCAGAGTGTGTTGTTCTTAAAACAGTGTCCGTGAGCTTGTGTTCATTGGTGGTATCATGAAGTGCATTTTGCCTCCAAGCCTGCAAAGAACCTGCTCAGATGACAGAACTAGAGCTGCTGTTGATAACAGGATAACAATCTGAAACACACCAGCCGCCTTTTGAAAAGTAATGGTACAGTCTGTTTGAAATAAACAGTATTTGGGTGGACGTTCTGTTTTCTAACACAATGCACGTATATTTTTAAGTATGATGCAATTGTCCAAATATTTTTGGGGCCACGATATGTAGATACTATCTTAATATATGTCTAAAAACAATCCTCACCTCCTCACATGGATGGTTGCTGTGGGAGGCTGAGGTTCTGCCTTTGTCATTCAGTAGCTCAGCTGATTCTAATGCTGAGATCATGAGCCTTCAGATAAGCCTCATTTACACCAGTGGTTCTCAGTCCTAGTCCTGGGAGGAAGTGCAGTGAATGGTTTGATGTCTTCTATTCTGTAACATCAGATTCATCTCATCATGTATTTACTGAACCCTTATATGCCTGAGCAGTTTAACTGTCTCAAAGCAGGGAAATGTAAGAAATGACTCATGCAAGGGGCCCCAGAAATGGAACTGAGAGTCACTAATTTACACCCAAAGTTTTGTGGTGGCAGTGCTGAGATGAAAGTGAAATTCAGTAGAAGTGAAAAGTACAGTAAATTCAGTGCAGTAGTTGTGTTATGTGGTTGGGGTCAAATTAAATGGAATGAAATTATCTTTATAGTCTGATATAAAATGATCTTTTACAGCTTTCAAGATCAGCCAAGCACCTGAAGTGTCCGGTATACTAAAGTAAGTCCTGAACTTTGTTTTCAGTTCTGAGTTTCCTTAAACTATGTTTGCAGTGTTGTAACTTTCACTGATATGGTCTTAATAGAAAATTCAATTAAGCATAGTAGAATTGAGACGAATTACGCTTTGGACTGTGAAACATGTACTGGCTGTGTTTCTTAAAAAAGCGTATTCATAGATGTTTCTGGTGCAGTAAAGCCATGGAATGTGTATTTATGAGCCATGATGTCTGTTCATTTTTGAAAAATACCTTCTCCTTGTTGCAGGAGTGATGAGGTGTTGGTGAACACACAGTGTTTGCTGGAGCTCTTCAAGTGTTGCTCCGTTTGCCTGGTCGAGTGCTGTGTCACCATTGAGGGCAACGAGAGGCTGTTTTCAGTCACCCAGGACTGCCAGAGCTGTGGCCACCACAGAAAATGGAGAAGCCATCCTAACTCTGCTGATGAACCTGGGGAGGATTTCCATGAGGAGCATGAAGACCATGAGGAAATCATCCATAAAGAACACAAAGACCATGAGAGACCCTTCCATCGAGAATACAAAGACCATAAGGAGTCCTTGCATGAAGAGCACAAGGATGAGGATGCAGTTTCACACCCAGAGGTACAACATACACCAGAGCCTGGGGAGAAGGATAGCGAGGTGTGTACTTATTCAGTTAAGAAATCGCATGACAATCGCATGTAAACAGGAAGATTTAGCAGCTCGTTTCCCAAATATTTTTGCAGTGTTGTTTTAACAGATGATTGATGACATGATTGTATTTATGGGCTACATTTAGTTACCTCAAGAAAGCACACTGTGCTTCTCTCGTTGATTGATCACTGACAGCAAGGGATGCACAGATTTTTTTTTATTTTTTAACGCAAGGATCATGTTGTCGGTATGGGTCCACTTGCACTGCCGCTTCACTGCATCCTGTTCGTTTCAATGGAAAGCTCTTCTGCAATGCGTGGAGGGTTGCATTGCAGCAAAATATGCATGGTGCAAAAAGTCAAGAAGATTTTAACTTGCAAACAAGAGCAGCTGCCGCATTGCCTTTAGCTTATCAGGCAACGATAAACTAGCAAACAAACAGCAAACAATGTTCTAGAGTAGAGAGGAGAAACAACAGCTCTCTTCATCGTCTCTGAATCCATCACAGTTTACACCGATCAGGCATACCAAAACAACTTCACGTTTACTGATGGTTAAAGTGTCCGAATACTTTTGGGGGCACTGTATCCTAAGCCTGTCAGCTTTAAATGCAAAGTTTTTTCTATTTTTGCTCTGTTTTTGGTGTCTGTCACAGCATATATGATACAAATCACAACTGTATGCTCTGCTTTACCTTTAGACCGTGGTAATGGTGCCCCACCGCATGAAGACCAAAGAGGTGTCGATGGAAATAAAACAGATCATAGTGAGCATGAGAAATGAAAAGAAGTCAATCAGAGAAATAGGCAAAACGTTAGGCTTGTCCAAATCAACCGTCGGGTACATCCTTAAGAAGAAAGCCAGCACTGGAGACGTGAGTAACAGGAAACGACCCGGAAGGCCGAGGAAGGCGACCGAGGAGGTTGACCAAATAATCCTTTCCATTATGACGAAAAATCCTCGAACCCCAGTCCAGCAGATCAAGAACACTCTGAAGGAGGTAGGCAGGGAAATATCTTTGACCACCATACGCAGAAAGCTACATTCGCTGAACCATACGATAGAAACGGCTTTCCTACACAACTTGAAAATGGCAAAGTAGCTCGTCTCACTTTCCTTCAAGTGTTGGAATAAAGTATTTTGTTAAACACACTTATTTTATGTTGAAGAAAATCCTCTTTTGTCTTTCGCTGAATGCATGGGACGAGTTTCTGTCTGACAAATGGATGAAATTCAACATGCTATGAAGGGTGACGGAGCAATCTGTAGTTAGTTTCTAGTTAGTGAAGCTTAAGAGATATTACATAAGGCTTTCAGAGGACATGAACACTCTTTAATGACTCAAGGGAAGCTGAGGCCTTTTCTGGACTTCCTGGAAAACCATGTAGAGCTGTTACATCTGCAGAGATGGTGGTTCAGCTCAATGAGACAAATAATCCATGGACAAGACAAATCTTTTTCCTCCCAATTCATCAGGAGATTTCCCTTAATGCATGGGGCTAACAGGGAGGTTCTCAGATCACAAAGTGGAGTGTTGGAGCTGAAGGGTTCCTGCTGTGAACTGCAGGATGCCATGGACATGGGCCTGTTGGAGATTCAAGGCTAAATAAATAGGTACAGTTAGTGTTCTACTGCACTAGTCACTCAACCTCAAGATTTGCCAAGTCCTTTGTATGCTACCTTAACACCCCAACATAATGGCCTTGCCATGCATTAAATAAAGGGTTCAAACAAAGAGGATCCGACTGTTTGGTTGTTCGAGTGTTGCATGATCTCTATGTAGGAGATAAAGGCCTGTTAATGTGTGTTTGGGTGGGTGCTAGATTTCAGCAATGTAAATCTCTTTTGTCTTGGTTGAAGTGTGCTGTGTCACCATGGAGGCCATGGTACCCTATTATAATGTAAACAGTACTGTGCAAAAGTCAGAGATCATTCATTCATGTATTTTCCAGTCAAAACACCCATTAAGTAATTCATCTTCAGGAGATATTTATGAGGTTTAAGAGAATCCACTTGCATAAAATAAAATAAATGAGTTTCCAAAACTGGAGTTCAAAAAGTGATTAAAAGCTACAGAAAAAAATGGGACTCCTAGCAATCACCTGGAAGACCTAGTAGACCAGCAAAACTGTCCCCATCAGATAAACAGCACTTAAAGCTTTCATCTTTGAGAGAGAGGAGAAAATCAAGCTGCTTCAGATCTGAAAACATCCACAGGTGTTTCTGTCCATCCTTCCACTGTGAGAGGACGACTCAGCGCTATGGGTCTGAAAGGATGTGTAGCTGTTCAAGAAGAACCTCACTGAGAAAAAGGAGACGGACACATCAAACAAAGAAGCTGAACAATGGACTGACCACCCCAGAGTCCAGACCTCAACACCACTGAATGTGTTTGGGATTACTTCGATTGTGAGAAGCAGAAAATGCAGCCAAGACTGAACTTTGGAGGTGTGGAAAAATATCCCTACAGATTTCTTTGAAAACTCACTTTTTCTCAACCTTGGTCCTGGGGGCCCACTGCCCTGCACATCTCTAATGCTTTTCCTGCTTCAGGGTATATTTTGGTTTGTCCACCTGAATTTACATGATCAAATCGTAAGGCAAATTATTCAGTAACTGCATGAAATAAATGTAAATTTGTATTTTTTTTTATGTTTTTTTTTTTATAAAGGCTCCCCTCAAATGAACAGAACGTGTTTTATGATCATACACATTCTTCTATATGCTTACAATTTACTGCTAAAAGCCAACAATCTTAGATCCTCTTTGTATTATTTTATAAAAATTATTTTTACAGAGCAGATCACTGAAGAGTCACCATCTGTTTATAGTTTACAGCCCAGATTTGTGGAAAAATTGGTCGACTTTCAGTAGAAAAAAAATGTGAGTCCAGCTTCTTTTATTATAAGGGTTTAAAATTACATTACCCATCTATTTGACTGGAAAGAAGACAGTTACAGCTCTCATATGACCCCCACCTTTTGAATGTAGCTTATGAAATATGAAAGTTATGAAGAATATGACGAAGTGTGTTTTGGAACCACCAGTGGTCTCAAGGAGTTGAAGAGGTTAAAACAGCCACTTTAACTTAATAATGGGCTGTTAAGGAACTGGTTAGTTGGATCAGGCATGTTGGGAGCAGAAAAACACAAAAAAAAAAAGTGCAACACTGGGCCTCCAGGAGCAGGGTTGAGAAACAATGCACAAAACCTGAACATTTTGATGGTTCTGTGTAATTCTGTGTAATTTTTTTTCTTGGAGCTAAAAAACTGAATAACCTGTACCAGCCATTTTGACTGGAAATGAAATAAATAAAGGCTGATCTCTGACTTTTGCAAAGCACTGTAAGGAATTTAAGTTAAAAGCAGGAAAATCTCATTTGTTATCACAATTTAATTATAAACATTACAGAATATAAATGACAAGAACAGCTCTGTCACTGATTTTTTGACAAGACAAAACATCTACAATAATTATCTGAGGGGAAAAAAAACAATTGAAGCAGCTGGTCAGTTATGACAGTCATGTTACAGTCAACTCAGCAAATGCACTAGGCAGACAAGATGAAATTCAACTAGTCCCCTGAATTGAAAACGATGCACAACGCATGTTTTGCTAATGAGACTTTTGTGGAATGTTTTCCAGCAGAGCCAAGATGAATATTTACTAAACATATATGAATTAAACCAATCAGGCATAACATTATGACCACCTCCTTGTTTCTGCGCTCATTGTCCATTTTATCAGCTCCACTTACTATATAGGTGCACTTTGTAGTTCTACAGTTACAGACTGTAGTCCATCTGTTTCCCTGCATACTTTGTTAGCCCCCTTTTACCCTGTTCTTCAGTGATCAGGACCCCCATGGACCCTCACAGAGCAGGTACTATTTGGGTGGTGGATCATTCTCAGCACTGCAGTAACACTGATGTGGTGGTGGTGTGTTAGTGTGTGTTGTGCTGGTCTGAGTGGATCAGACACAGCAGTGCTGCTGGAGTTTTTAAACACCTCAGTGTCACTGAATAAAAAAAATATCCAGCCAACAGCGTCCTGTGGGCAGCGTCCTGTGACCACTGATGAAGGACTAGAGGATGACCAACACAAACTGTGCAGCAGCAGATGAGCTATTGTCTCTGACTTTACATCTACAAGGTGGACTGACAAGGTAGGAGTGTCTAATAGAGTGGACAGTGAGTGGACACAGTGTTTAAAAACTCCAGCAACATGGTCATAATGTTATGCAGGATCAGACACAGAAGGCATTTTATGTACACAACCAATACTGAAGATTTGCTAATATTGTGTACACATTCTAATTGTTAACGATAAATCAGATACTAAGGTCAAATGTACTAGGACACACTTAGCAACTCATAGCAAACTTAGCAAAAATTATCCAGATGTGGTAGCCTAGATAAATGGTTCTCAGACCAGGCCTTAGTGCCCCCAGGCAGTCCCGATTTCTGTAGGACTGATCTATAGGATAGTGAATCGTGAGTGATGAGCATGAGCATTTGTGAACATACAAAAAAAGCTGTCAGTTAAGTCTGCTCTGCAAAAGTGTCTGAAAGTGCCAGATGTGTTTACCGAGGTGGTTTTGAGAAGAAGAAAAAAAAATCACTTGAACTGGTTTTCACCAACAGCTGTAAATGAATGTGTGTAGGTTTTTAATAATAATGATCAAACTTACGCACAGATGGTCAGCTTGTGTACATCAGCACAAACAAAACCTTTTTCTGTTCTTGCATGAACTCACTAAAGACCTTCATTGGCCACAAATCCTCATGAAAACGCAGTGCGTCTACATGCACTTAATAATCCGATAACTGCAGAAAATCAGCATTTGTCAGTAATCCAATCAAAACGTTTACATGCACTTGAGTAATCAGATAATGGGGAAACTCTGGGTCTACATGAGTCGGGCAGTAATCAGATTTCAGCTTTTCAACCAGCCAATAAACTTTTTTTTTTTTTATGAACTTACAGCATCCAGAAGATGAAGAATATTTAACCCCTTTATTTCGTGTTTGGTTTCAGCGCCGCTCCAACAGTGTTTTGCTGCATCTCACGACATCCACCGTCTGATCTCACGCATGCGCAGACTGAGAAATCCGATAGAAATCAGAGTTTACAGCACTGAGAAATCTGATTACTGAGCTAAAATCCAGCTCTCTTTATCGGATTTCTTATTCGGATTTCTAGATCAGAGTATGGTGTTTACATGACCATTTGAATAATCGGATAACTGCAGAAATCTGATTATGATCGCATTATTTAGTGCATGTATACACACTCAGTGTATGAGCTGAATTTCTGTGTTTATACCACCATTCAAAGTGTACAGCCCCTCTGGGCTTGGCAGAAGCATTTACTCTAAGATTAGTCTGATTAACCTCACAATCCTCGATGCAGTCTATCAATCAAACAGATCTCACAAGAGTCCACAGAATACAACGGAATATTTCAAAGGTGTCAAATCTTTGAACTGCTACGTATACTGAGTTGCCAGTTAATTAGGTACACTCACTGGCCATTTCATCAGGTATGCCTATCACATTGGTACCTTTATAGGCATACAGTTACTGACTGTAGCCCCTCTGTTTCTAGTCCACCATAGGACCACCACTGATCAGATATTATTCAGGTGGTGGACCACTCTCAGCAGAGCGGTGACACTGACATGGTAGTGGAGTGTTAGTGAACACAGCCTTTTGAAATTCTGCAGTTCCGGCTTCATTATTCCAGGCAGATCTGAATCTGGACATCATTTTTATTTTGATCTTCATTTTTATTTACAGCTTCTTAGAGTCCTGCTAATAATCTGAAAGCTGTGAAGTAGCACAAGACTATCACTTATTTTATACACTTCTCTGCAACCAAATTGATTTATTTTACTGAAAATATTGATTCCAAACGTTTGAAAAGTGATTGGAAACTGAAAAGAAATGAAAGGTAGTGTACATAGTAGGCATATCTGATAAAATGGCTGGTACAGTGTAAGCGTACCTAATAAACTGTAATCTCAGTGCAGAATGAGGTCAATGGTACGGGGCCAAGTTAAAATTTAGACTAAGTTAGGTACTTACCCTTCAAATACAACTCCATTTCCAAAAAAGTTGGAACACTGTGCAAAATGTAAATAAAAACAAAATGCAATGATGTGCAAATCATTTCAACCCTGTATTTAATTGAAAATAGTACAGAGACAACAAATGTCAAATTGCCAATGTCAAAACTGAGAAATGTTATTGTTTTGTAAACTCTAAGACGCAAAGAAGAAACCATATATAAACAGGATCCAGAAATGCTGCCACCTTCTCTGGGCCTGAGCTCATTTAAAATGGACTGAGTGTCCTGTGGTCTAACAAATCAAAATTTGAAATTCATTCTGGAAATCATGGACACTTTGTCCCCCAGACTTAAGACCACTCAGCTTGCTATCAGAGCACAGTTCAAAAGCCAGTCATGATGGTATAGGGGTGCATTAGTGCACATGGCATGGGTGCATGAACATCTGTGAAGGCACCATTAATGCTGAACAATATATACATGTTTTGGCAACATATGCTGCCATCCAGACGACATCTTCTTCAGGGAAGGTGTTGCTTATTTCAGCAAGGAAATGCCAAACCACATTCTGCATGTATTACAACAGCATGGCTCTGTATTAAAAGAGTCCGGGCGCTAAACTGGCCTGCCTACAGTCCAGACCTGTCACCAGTGAAAACATTTGGCACATTATGAAATGAAAAATACAACAAAAGAGATCCCAAATGGTTGAGAAGCTGAAATTCTGTATCAAACAGGAGTGGGAAAACATTTCACTTTCAAAACTTAAAACTTGGTCTCCTCAGTTCCTAAACGCTTACAGAGTATTGTTAAAAGAAGAGGTGATGAAACACAGTGGTAAACAGGCCCCTGTCCCAACTTTTTTTGAAATGTCTTGTCAGCACCAAATTAAAAATGGGCATATATTTTTCAAAAAACAATAAAATTTCTCACTTTGAACATTTGATATGTCGTCTTTGTAGTATTTTCCTTTAAAAATATGGTTCACATGATTTGCATATCATTGCATTATATTTTTATTTACATTACGCACAGCGTCCCAGCTTTTTTGGAAATGGGGTTGTATAAATGGTTAACTAAATTTATGATTTAGCCAGCAGGCATAGGGCTGCTGTTTTGGTTACATGGCCTGAAGTTGGTTATAGAGTCTCAAGACAACTTACTATTCCCAGAACTGTGATAAAATCAAGTGTCAAAAGTGTCATCTGGTAAATTGACATGGATAACCCACACAGCGATTTTCAGAATTGCTGGCACCTTTGGAAATAAAGAAATGAGGAAAAAATGCCTTGTTTTGCGGCTATATATTGAACAAGGGTGAGAAATCCAGCCGGAGAAATCCAGTCGGTGAAGCTTTTATGGGCTTTTTCCCCCCATTATTCTTACCAAACATGCCAACAATGCTGGACAGTACTGTAATTCAGATTAATGTCATTCCATCTTTTCAGGAGACTGGCTTCATAGTATGGCTCATTCAGTCTATTTAGGGTGTATGACTACCTAGTTGTTCTAGGTAAGAGCCATAAATGAACTGAGAACTTCAAAGTAACAAAACCATGTGATGGTTACACTGTCTCCCTTTTCAACATCCACCCTCTATACAGCGCACTGTTCTCTGGATCAACTTGGCACTACTGTGTCTCCATCTGAGACAAACCTGAATAATGATATCGCATCAGGTGGTTCTTCAGGCTGACGTTGTGGTTGAAACACTCTCCACACTGCTCACACATGAAGGGCTTCTCCCCGGTGTGGAGACGCATGTGGGAGCTGAGATTTCCAATTTGGTTGAAGGAACGATCGCACACCTGGCACCTGAAGGGCTTTTCTCCAGAGTGAATGAGTTTATGTCTCTTCAGCATAATGATGTCCCTGAAGCGCTTCCCACAAGTGTCACAGGCATACTTATACGGACCTCTATGGAGCTTGAGGTGGGTGTTGCGTTTGTGAATGTTGTCGAACCTCTCTGGACAGTCTGGACAGCTGTATGGCTGTTTCTCCTTTGGATGGGTCTGCTCATGCTCCAGCTTTGATGGCCTGTTCGTGAAGAGCTTTAAACAGTATTTGCACGGGTGGTCAGCGTCTTTATGGAGCTTACTGAAATGTCTCTTTAAGCCGACCTCGGTAAGGAATCTTTTCCCACATTCTGGACAGACGATAGGTTTGGCCTTTTCACATTTGTGATCTTTCCTACCGCTGGATTTGGGTTCTGATAAAATAAGCTTGCCACATTCCTGACAGACTTTGTGAAGTGGTTTGGCTCCATGTTCCTTTTCAGCATGTTTCTGAAAGCTGGCAAAGTTATTAAAGCGATAAGCTAGTTTTTCAAAACTATGTGTCTCGACGTCGTCACCAGCGCCGCACTGGGCACAGGCGAACACTTTTTTGTGGCGATGGAGGGAACAAGAGAGCGTAGCGTCAGTCTTGCAGACTGTGCACCAGACTACAACTTTACCCTGACCATCCTCTGTTAACGTGTTAAAGAGATCTTCATCCATGGATACATCAGAATCTGCTGCCACCTCATCCAAACGTGGTTCCCACTCATCTGAACTGTCCTGCCTCTTAGACTTCCTCTTTCCCGATTCCTTTTTCTCCTCCTCCTCCGCAACGAAGAGATCTTCATCCAAGAATTCGTCCGAGTCTCCATCCACTTCATTGAAGTTGTACTGCCTCTTACACTTCCTCTTTCTTGTGCTTCTTTTCTCCACCTGGTGCACAATGAAGAAACCTTCATCCTTGGACATCACAGAGTCAGAGTCTGCAGCCATTTCATCCAAACTGTCCTGCTTCCTAGAATCCTTCTTTCCAGTATTCTTTTTCTCCATCTCTTCCACAATAAAGAGACCTTCATCCATGGAGCCATCAGAGTCTGCATCCACTTTATCCAATCTCTCCTGCCTCTTGGACTCCCTCTTTTCCATGTTTGTTTTCTCCACCTCTTCTACAATGAACACACCTTCATCTTTGGATATATCAGAGTCTGCGGCCACTTCATCCAAATGGTCCTCTCTCTGAGACTTTCTCTTTCCGTTTTTCTTTTTCTCTGGTGCTTCACGTTCACTTGTTTTCTCTTCAGCCCTTGATAAATATGATTCGTTCTTTTCGAGCAACACCTGCTCACAGTTCTGTTCGGTGCCTTCGTTATCCGACGACACAATCTGAATCACAACCTGCAGGAAATAGAAAGCCTTTCATTAGTCCACTTATTCTAGTGTGAAAGAATGTATTCATCTTGCTGCTACATTACATTGCCAAAAGTATATCGCTGTTGTCGGAAGAAAACCTTGTATCTCCAAAATGATAACTTTACAGGAGAAGGAAAAAGCCTACTTTACTTTTAATGTAAGTCAATGGAACCAGAATTTTTTCCAAGTAATTTTGGGCTGTTTCTTTTGGTCCATTCTTTGTGTAATTTACAGACAATGTAAAGGGAAACAGGCATTTTCAGATTATGTCAAAAACTGAAAAATGACAAAAATGAAGATACAAGGTTTTCTTCTGACAGCAGTGATATGGACACCCAAACATCACGTATGTGCTTGTTGAACATCTCATTCCAAAACTCTGTGCATTAATATGGAGTTTGTTCCCCCTGTTCTGCTATAACAGCCCCCACTCTTCTGCGCTTCACTGCATTCTGGAAAAAGGCTTCAGGGATTCGCTTCAATTCAGCCTCAAGTACAGGGGTGCACAATCCTGATCCTTGAGATCTACCACCCTGCAGAGTTTAGCTCCAACCCAAACGAACACTCCTGATCCAGGTAATGAAGGCTTTCAGGAGCATCTGAATATTACTGCCAGGTGCAGTGAGGATAAAGTCAGAGTTCTGTGATGGCCAGTCAAGTTCTTCCACACCAAACTTAGCAGACCATTTCATTTTGTACCTCACTTTGTGCATGAGGGCACTGCCATGCTGAAACCAGAATATATTCCTATTTTAAACTGTTGCAACAAAGTCTGAAGCACACAGTTATGAAGAATATCATTGTAGGCTGTAGCCTGAACATTTCCCTTCACTGGAACTTAGGGACCCAAACAATGAAAAACATCCCCAAACCATATTAACCCTTAATTTTTACATTTGTCACTATGCATCTGGGCATGTAGCATTCTCCAGCATTCACCAAGCCCAAATTCATCCGTCAGACTCCTAGACAGTAAAGTGCGAGTCATCACTCTAGAGAAAGCATTTATATTGTTTGAATGTCCAATGGCAGTTTACACCACTCCAGCCATCGCTTGGCATCGCACATAGTGATCTTGGGCTTGTGTGCGGCAGTTTAGGCATGGTAACTTCCCAATTCAACTTCCCAATGAACAGTTCTTCCTGAAATTGCTTCAAGACGCAGTTTGGAACTCAGTAGTTAGTGCTGCAGCTAGGAATAGATGTTTTTTACCTTTTTTATTAATTGATTCAGAGGTTTTAGCACTTGGCCCTCCAATTCTGTAAGACATTTTGCATCATTTTGCAGCAGTTACAGTTGATTGGGGAAGCTCTGCGACAGAAATATGACAAACTAGGAAGAAACACGCTGTAATTCTAAACTCAGTGGAGCCGTGATATGAATGCATCCAAAAGACAGCTAGTCAGGCAAAACATAAAGATCCCAGATACAAAACATAAAAAGAAAATTAAAATATCTGGTCATATATTTGAAAATAGTAAAGTACATTTTCCACTCATTACCACCATTTTGGTTTGTGTGTGTTTCATAGCCAGCAACCTACAATTAACAGGTAGCTTGCTCATTACTTGCAAAGGCCTTGGCCAGTGCTCACGGTGGTACTCATAGTAATGCAAAGTTCTTTCAGTAGTTCTGGTTCCATGTGGTCCAGGAGGAGAAATAATACAGTACTGTGTAAAAATCCCTTCATTTGTTTAATTTCCAGTAAAAACAGCCATTAAGGACAAGTTATTCATTTTTCTGGAAGAGAAAGAATGGGCACAGTAAATACTGAAAAATGTGATATCATTTTTACTTGAAACTTTGTTGAAATGTTTTAATGAAGGATTTTCATTTAAAAATGCTTCATTACATTCAGTACATTTGCATAGTACTATAGAGTACAAATAATAATGTAATATCTTGTTATAAATGTCCATTCTTTGTCTCTACTTTGTAATCACTGGTCAGATGTAAGCTAACTATATCCACGTACACTGTCAGTGAATTTCTAACAAATTCCAGGTTTCTCATACTTTATCATACAGTAACATTGTTGGTCATGCTGCTGAGCCACACATGTGCATTTTTTTTATGTTTTTAAAAATGTTTTTAAGGTTTTCACTTTGAATCTGCTCATAATGCAATGTGCAGGATAGGTGAGCGCATAAATACACACCTCCTCCGCATCCTCGTCCCCAGGCTCAGGAGTATGTTCCGTCTCTGCATCCTCAACCTCTTGTTCTTCATGGATGGCCTCCTCAGGGTCTTTGTGCTGCGTATTTAAGGCCTCCGCAGGTTCGTCAGCGGGAGTGGGGTGACTCCTCCACTGTCTGTGATAGCCACAGCTCTGGCAGTCCTGGGTAATTGAAAACTGCTTCTCATGGCCCTCAATGGTAATGCAGCTCTCTATCTGACAGAGCGAGCAGTACTGGAAGAGCTCCAGCAAACACTGTGTGCTCACCAGCACCTCATTACTCCTGAAAATGAGGAGAAATAAAACATAGCATTGCTCACAACCAGACTTAATATGCCAAAATATATTTGGAAATGGTAGTAAACACATGTGACCAATGCTAAAACATACATTTTTGGTCAAAAAAGAACAAAAGGAACAGTAACTTACTTGAAAATGCTAGTTCCGTGATTTGTTTGAAGGCTCTTGACAGCTGTGGATGACAAATAAATGATTTCATTCAAACACATATCCACAGTTGAAAGATGAAGATCATATTGCAGTGGTTGTGTTGTGTTTATTCGATGTGCTAGCATTACCCATCAGAAACAGCTTAATCTTGTAATGTTGTAATTTGCATAATGCTAACGAGGCCAACATGCTACATAGTGTTAACAGCAGTCTCAGCTATTACTGCTATTCACAGTTATCTAAATGCTTTCGACATGATAACAACATTATATTTTGAGAAACTGCCCAGATCTAGTTGTATACACTATGTGGCCAAAAGTATGTGGACACTTCCTAATTATTGAGTTCAGGTTTTCCAGCTACACCCATTGCTAACAGGTGGATAGCACATAGCCATGCCATCTCCATAAAGAAACTTTAGAAGTAGAATGAGTCGTACAGAAGAGCTCAGTGACTTTAAATGTGGCAACTGTCATAATTTGCTCCCTGTTAGATCTGCCCTGGACAACTGTACACCGATCAGGCATAACATTCTGACCACCTCCTTGTTTCTACGCTCATTGTCCATTTTATCAGCTCCACTTACTATATAGGTGCACTTTGTAGTTCTACAATTACAGACTGTAGTCCATCTGTTTCTCTGCATACTTTGTTAGCCCCCTTTTACCCTGTTCTTCAGTGATCAGGGCCCCCATGGACCCTCACAGAGCAGGTACTATTTGGGTGGTGGATCATTATCAGCACTGCAGTAACACTGACGTGGTGGTGGTGTGTTAGTGTGTGTTGCGCTGGTCTAAGTGGATCGGACACAGCAGTGCTGCTGGAGTTTTTAAACACGGTGTCCACTCACTGTCCACTCTATTAGACGCACCTGCGTTGTTGGTTCACCCTGTAGATGTAAAGTCAGAGATGATAGCTCATCTGATGCTGCACAGTTTGTGTTGGTCATCCTCTAGTCCTTCATCAGTGGTCACAGGACGCTGCCCACAGGACGCTGCTGGCTGGATGTTTTTGGTTGGTGGACTATTCTCAGTCCAGCAGTGACACTGAGGTGTTTAAAAACTCCAGCAGCACTGCTGTGTCTGATCCACTCAGACCAGCACAACACACACTAACACACCACCACCACATCAGTGTTACTGCAGTGCTGAGAATGATCCACCACCCAAATAGTACCTGCTCTGTGAGGGTCCATGGGGTCCTGACCACTGAAGAACAGGGTAAAAGGGGGCTAACAAAGTATGCAGAGAAACAGATGGACTACAGTCCAAAAATTTTCTTTTACAACAGCCAATTAATGCACTCATATCCACTGTAAGACACCGACAACCAAATTTATTTCTACCTACCTTTACGCCACGATTTCTCTTCCACCTCTGAACACATTGAGGCCGTACCTTCTTTATTGGAAAACACCTGTAAAATAAATAATTTTTTAAGGTATTTTGAAGTATCTTTTCTAACACAAAATAAAGAGGAGCTACATAATGATTAAAATTGCAGCTGTACGAAGCAAAAGGGTCATTCTACAGACACGTCCATTTTTGTGTCCCTAGTGTTTACAGATATATTACACTTGAACATGTTAGGGTTACAATTTATTTATATTTCAAAATAAAACCATAGGTTATTTTAACAATTACACCTTTTTGAGCCTCAATTTAGCAATATTGGTTTTTAAATCAATTATATAGAATTCCAAGCACCACAGAAGAGCTCGTCCTCACAGTCATGTGTGAAGGATGAGGCCATATTTTGAGGTAAATATTTCGGCCATTTTAACTACAATAATCTATACATGACTACAAAATATATGATTTAAATGATATAAAGAAAACAAATGCCAGGTAAATATTATAAAATATATACTCAAAGGTCCCCAGGAGTCGTGTCACTGGTGTTACTGCGTAACAAAAAATCTCTTATTTTGAAATAAAAACCACACTGATGACATCACTTGACTTCCTTTTACCTATTTTCTGAGGACCTATGAGGAAAAGCACATGGTGAGTCCACTTTGTCTTTCAGTTATCAGACATCTTCTCATTTAGCTCATGATTTCATATGAAGCTTTTAGTTGACGTCACTGGTGTGACCTACTTTATTCTCAGGTAATGAAAAAATAGAATACAAATGGATTAATCTACATGAGATCATGGAATCTACGAGATTCCATGATTGACATGTGGTTTGATGCTCTGTAGCAGACGTTTTGTAAAATGCATTTTTCATTAAAAGTGTCTTTGGTGTTACCTTTCTTATGTGTAACACCAATAAGGATTGGTAACACCAGTGACACCGATGGAGAGATAGAAAAGTGGACGTTTCTGCAGAATGACCCAAAAGTGTTAAAGTGGCCTGTGGCTTCTCTCCTAGAATGCATGATTGGCCCATCAGCCAAAGCATCGCAATATTTCCTTCCCCTATATAGTGGCAGCAGTACTGTAAACTTACAGTATGATACACCACACCATGTTAACAACTTTAGTTAAACTAAAAGAGCCTTTTTCTGTGAACAGACTTAACTGAATGGCATTTAGTCATGACTACAGTCAGGATCAACAACAGATGGAAATAAAAGAGACATGGAAATCATATATACATTTTCTCTTTTTTACTATTTTAAATATGTAATATTTTGTATATTTAGAGCAAGAGTGACTCAGCTTTTCTATTACTGTCCAATCTGGGTCCTCTTTAAGTGTGGACAACCATGACATATGATGGACAAAGTTAATTCAGGCATTTAAAAGAACACCAAGTTAAACTGATAACTAAATGCTGCCATGTTCCCTCACTGTACTAAATACATGCCATCAGTGTCTATTAGGTGTGCTGCAACTATCTTTTACAAGGCATGTATGCATTTATTTGTTTGTTTGTTTTGTTTTTATCTCCTGCTAAAAAAACAGCACAGACTTTTCTGGTCTATGCTGGTCTGGTGTTGGTTTAGCTGGTCACCCAGGACGTTCATGCCAGGTGACCAGCATGCCAGCATCCAAACACAACATGTGCTGGTTTTGCTGGTCATCAGCCATGTTAGTCTATACAGATTTTTCTAGCTGGGTTATCTAATCCAGTGTTTTTCAATCCTGGTCCTGCACTTCTTAGTGTTTTTCCTGCTCCCAACACACCTGATCCAACTAATCAGCTCATTAACAACCCATCATTGAGTGAGTATACATGCACTCAATAATCCGATCATAATCAGATTTCTGCAGTTATCCGATTATTCGAATGGTCATGTAAACACCATACTCTGATCTAGAAATCCGATTAAGAAATCTGATAAAGAGGCTGGATTTTAGCTCAGTAATCAGATTTCTTAGTTCATGTAAGCTCTTACTCTGATTTCTTTCGGATTTCTCAGTCTGCGCATGTGCGAAAACAGACATTGGATGTCGCGAGACGCAGCAAAACACTTTTGGAGCGGCGATGAAACCAAAAACGAAATAAAGGATTTAAATATTCTTCATCTTCTAGATGATGAATGTTCATATTTTTAGGTAAAGTGGCGCAATGTTTAAAAAAAAAAGCCGCAGCATGAAGTTTGAGTTTTACGTTACGTTTACATCACATCTTCTTCTGTGAGTTTACTGGCTGGTTGCAAAGCAGAAATCTGATTATTGACTAATGTAGACCCAGAGTTTCCTCATTATCTGATTACTCAAGTGCATGTAAACATGTTGATCGGATTACTGACAAAATCTGATTTTCTGCAGTTAACGGATCATTGAGTGCATGCACTCTGTATTTCGATCATAATCGGATTTCTGCAGTTACTGATTATTCAAATGGTCATGTAGACACCATACTCCAATTTCTTAGATCGGAGTAAGGTCTAGAAATCCTAAGAGCTGGATTTTAGCTCAGTAATCAGACTTCTCAGTCTGCGCATGTGCAAAACAGACGGCGGTACCGGAAATAAGCAAACAGCGTTGCGGCAAGATGGCAGCAAAACACTTTAAGTGCAATGCTGAAACCGACTACATGCTTGAAGAAATGAAGGATTTAAATATTCTTCATCTTCTACAAGATGAATGTTCATATTTTCAGGTAAAGTGGCGCAATGTTTAAAAAAAAAAGACTGCATGAAGTTTTACATTACGTTTACGTCACGTCGTCTTCTGTGAGTTTACTGGCTGGTTGCAAAGCAGAAATCCAATTACTGCCAGGCTTTTTTTCCGCATTATCTGATTACTCAAGTGCATGTAAACGCGTTGATCAGATTACTCACAAAATCTGATTTTCTGCAGTTATTGGATTATTAGGTGCATGTAAACACACTAATCGAGTTAAAATGGGTGTGTTAAACCAAGAAAAGCACTAAAAATGCAGGACAGTGGGCCTCCAGCACCAGGGTTAGGAAATACTGATACAATCAATGAATGGCTGTAGGTTTGAACATCATCTTTACCTCTCTTACCCGGAAAGTAATCAATCAGCCAATACATGTTTGGTATCTGAAATTTGCTTCTTTGGTTTTGCACTGGAGCTGTGAGGCTAACAAGCAATGGAAGTCAAGGCCCCACCAATTAGCCAATTAGCACTGTGCAAGACTGCTCACCTCAGTTGTTGCCCCAAACCCTGTTGAGACATGCAGTGATTTCAGACAGACTTGGTTATTTTGGAGACTGTTGTGGATTCTAAGAGGACCTTACTGGGCACAGTAATACGAGGCTAAAGTTGGCTTCCTATTCGAATTTTCCCGTTCCACCTTAAATGGTGCAGCAGTTACATTCTGGCGCCTCAGGCGTTACAATAATAACTGATGCACCATTTAAGGTGGAACGGGGAAATTCGAATAAGAAGCTGACTTCATCACAATAATAAGGTCTACACTGTAGCACAGTTGTAGCAGGCAGCTCACCTCGGTGTCGCTTCTTCGAGGTAGATTCCATGAGAAAACCGAAGGCACAGCTGAAGCGTTGAGCGAGTTATTTAAGGATCTCTCTCTGTAATCCTCCGGTAAGAAGTGATCACTGCACACCCGCAGGTTCTTCACACTGTCTCTGTTTATGTTCTCTGAGGCCAGTCGGTGCTTTATGACTGAGAGCCACAGTCTGCAGATGTTCAGGTCTTTAGGGAACCTGTGGAAGCGCTTAGTGGTGCGCTTGGCTTCGCTTCTGCATCCAGAGACGCAGCAGTGATTGACCATCTTCAGAGGTTAGTCTGAGGGCAGCGTCTGAAACTAACTGCTCTGTATCCAGTTAACTCAGCGCAGCTCCACTGCTTCACTGGCGAGCTCTGATTCGCCAACGAATCGTTCCTTTGAACCGGAAATGTGTCCGAAGTGTTCCACACACAGACATGGGCTGTGTCCCAAACTGAAGGCAGCTGCCTCGAGGACTCGCTGCCCGTGCTGTGTTAGTGAAGGGGGGTGTCAATTCATTTTAATGAACCGATTCTTTCGAACTGCTCGATTCAATGAATCGAACGGCCAGTTCATCCGGTTCGTTTTCATGACTCAGTACTGCACTCTTACAAAAGGTGGTTCTTCAAGGGTTCTTTAGTAAAAGGAATGATCCTGTTTAGAACTACGAGTTCTGTATAGAACCCCTGCATGCTTAAATGGCTCTTGGCATGGTGAAATGGTTCTTGATTGATGGAGTATGGGCTGTATATGGTTCTTTACAGCACCTAAAAGGGTTTTGTCAAGCTTTTAACAATAGAAGAACCCTTTTTGGTGCTGTAAAGAACCATTTTCAAATAGGTTCGATATAGAACCAGACACAGCACATTCTCCGTCAATCTAAAGAACCATTTCACCAAGCAAAGAACCATTTAAGCATGCAGATATTTGAGTTTTCATATATAGAACCACTGTCTTTACTAAAGAACCCTTGAAGAACCATCTTTTTTAAGAGTAGCCTGCTGGAAAAACAGACCAGGATTAAAACCTGATGGCTTTCTAATGAATTGGAATTGCCTTAATGGTTAGTAGATACCACTAGTTTCCTAGAGGACACATTTAGATCCGATTGGGAAACCATCAAATTCAGTCCCAGAACACCTATTAAACCATTAGATTCCTTTACGCTGTGATATCAACCCATCAGGACAAACACAGAATACCGTTAAGGACTACTGGACGCCATCAGGAACCAACAGAAACCTGTTGCTGTTCGAGTCCAGAAGTTTTGGAGTCTACATCGATTCCGATTCGAAGTGATAGGAATCGATGGAGTCGATTCTAAGGGTCACTTCCACTCAACAATTTTCTCGTTTCTCGACTCCAAAAATCAAAGACATAGGAAAGGAGATTTGGCAGAATCAAAACTACAACAGTAATTAAGAACACATTATGATTTATGACTCAAATAACAAAGTAATGCTGCATCAGCGCTAAAATTCTGGCATTTTAGTCTGTTTTGATTGATGATGTAAAATCAACTACAAGTCAACGTTGCCATCGGTTGAATTCTTAATCGTTGAAAACAAGACATGGAATCAGTGTTGAACTGTGGTGATCATCATTTGTGACTGTCACTGATTAAACATGATAGTAGATGTGTTTAAATAATATGAGGAAAATGCATTCATTTTATGTGCTGCTGCCTCAAAATTGCCCATCAGGGACAAAAGATCTTCCATTTGGAATATTCATATGTGTGGAATGTATTTAAATGCATATTTTTTTTTCTTTTTCACAATCTACATGTTTGGAATAATAAAACACTGTATTTTAAATGTATCTCAGCCAGGGTTTCAATAGGCCCCTTCTAAATGTTCCTTAGCCCTCCCCCAAAATAAATGTACATTATTAATTCAAGTATTCAACACTATCCATATGGTAACCAGGAGTCAGCGCTGACTTAACGGCACTTAATAGTAAATAATAACAAAGCTGACTGTGGTGAAGAAAAAGTTTTACTGCAGAAAAGATGAGAAAAAGACAGTCTTCAGCCTTTCGCCCCAGACACCTACTTCTAAATGTTAAAAGGCCTGTGGTTCATTAGCCTTTACCTGCTGTGGTTATGCTGTCAGTTGTAATAATATCTAGGCAGCTAAATGTGAGGTCAGCAGTCATGTGATGTGCATAATGTTTCTCTCCTTACCTCATTTTGAGTGAAGTGTTTTTGGTTAATATATATTTCAGATTAAAGAAAAATACCACTTTTCAAAACTGTAATGCATCAAAGTCCGGAGTAAAAAACAAATTTCTAATTCCTGTTAAGACAGTTTACTGATAAACACAATAAAATGACAAAGGACAGTTTTGAAACTGATTTTTTTCTTGACAAGACAAAACATAAATAAAAGAATGACTGAAGTTGTTGATCACAGCTGGGATAAATCACATCAATTCCAATCACAATCAACTGGACTGTAATTCAGCATATATGGTAGTCTTGCAGGGCCAACCATGATCTTCCAATGCATGTCTGGGGACAAGTTTTATACATTTCCATAAACAAGCACATTAAAAAAAAACAATATTTTTAACATGCCCTGTCTTCTTCACACACTCACACACACACACTTCTTCTGCATGGAGGGATTTTTCAGCCATGCTAACTTGTGTTACATCAATAGCCTAACAACAGGGTTGTTGTCCGTTGGACAATATTGATGAGCACGCCATTGGACTTGGGGCTCTGCCTTCACATGGAGTTGGACTGGTTTAGAAATTTCACATTCAGTTTGTTCCCACCTAATAAGTCTACGCGCCCACCAACATTTAGCCCAAAATGTCTCATGGTTGTCCTCATTATAAGATCACACCTGGCCCAGTGAGACTACAGATATGGCAGACAAGATGAAACCCGAACTCATAGTGGACTGTATACTGTAAAGCTGTATACAATGTACTGTACACCCTTTCCTCCAAAGTCAAAAGCTTGGCCATTGGTGGTTCCATGAAATACTTCAAAACTGATGGAAAACATTAAGTCCGAGAGCAAATATGAATTGCTAAACGATGCTTATATCAGCTCCGAAACTCAGACATGGAAATCCTGAGAATTATGTAAATACCAAATTGCCAATTCAGTGTAAACTTATGCTCATTGTTAATGATAAATCAGATGTTAACTAATGTTAAATGTACTAGGACACATTTATCCCAGCCTCCTTTAAACAGCTCAAAACAATCTCATTAAGGAAGCCTAGATGAATCATGTGTAGAGAGCAATGTGGCCTTGAAAAAAACTGCTTGTACATAATCTAACTGCTTTCACTCACAGTGGTAAATGAATGTACATGTTAAAAAAGAGTTAACAATTTTAATGAAAATGATTAAGAATAATGTGCTTAGATGGTGAACTGTTGCATATAAGCACAAAAAAAACATTCTCACAAACTGTCTAAAGGCCTTAAAGTTGCCAGAAGAAACAGTGTGTGGCCTTAATTCCTTCATTTCAACCACCTGGAGTCATTTAAATGTACATATTGGGGGCTGCATAAGCAAACATAACCATTTGTTCTTAAATAGGTTTGGATAAATCTTTTACAATTTGGTGGTTCAGACAGATTTTTATCTGCATGCAAATTTTATCTGCATCTCACAATCCATACGATAAAGCCTGGGTACAATCAATTGATAAAACAAAAAAATACCATAGATTTTACAACAATCTACAGAACACACCGGCATTTTTCAATACTCACAAATTCGAGAACTGTTGCGTAGCGACGTGAAAGGCGTTACACATTTTTTAAGATGAAGGGGTTAAGTTGAAATTTGGGCCAATTTATGCTTTTCCAGCATCATTTATTCTTTACATGCATGATTAAGCCAACCTGGAGTGGGGAATTAATTGCAGTCACACAGCCTGAAGATGCTCAAAGAGCTTTAAAATAAGTTACAGTTCCAAGACGTGTGATAAAGTAGTGTCAAAACATTCTATACTGTCATCTTGTGAATGAGCATGGAATCACTCACACCAGTGACTAGGGGTAGGCAACTACACCACAATACACTTTGAGCATATAATGGACGTCATCAGTACATAAAGAAGACTGACAAACTGCATGTTTCATTACTAAAAGACCATACTTAGTCTGGTTTGATTGGATGTAGTGGAGTGTTGAGTGTTTTGTTTCATGGTATGGCACATTCAGTCTCTTTAAAGAGTATGGCTCCCTCGCTATTGATTCAGTCAAGAGCCAGTGTTAAAATTACAGATAACTCAAAGATGAGATGGAAAAAACCTCATAGTAGCTGAATTGTCTATTGTTCTGCTGAGTGCATCCTGATAAAGGTGCTATACTTTATCCAAAGTTCAACATCCACCTCTATTCAGTGCCCTGTTCTCCGCATCACTTTGGCACTGTTTATCTCCAGAATAATGATATCGCATCAGGTGGTTCTTCAGGCTGACGTTGTGATTGAAACACTCTCCACACTGCTCACACATGAAGGGCTTCTCCCCGGTGTGGAGACGCATGTGGGAGCTGAGATTTCCAATTTGGTTGAAGGAACGATCGCACACCTGGCACCTGAAGGGCTTTTCTCCAGAGTGAATGAGTTTATGTCTCTTCAGCTTGATAATGTCCCTGAAGCGCTTCCCACAAGTGTCACAGGCATACTTACATGGACCTCTATGGAGCTTGAGGTGGGTGTTGCGTTTGTAAATGTTGTCGAACTTTTCTGGACAGTCTGGACAGCTGTATGGCTGTTTCTCCTTCGGATGGGTCTGCTCATGCTCCAGCTTTGATGGCCTGTTCGTGAAGAGCTTCAAACAGTATTTGCACGGGTGGTCAGCGTCCTTATGGAGCTTACTGAAATGTCTCTTTAGGCCAACTTCGGTAAGGAATCTTTTCCCACACTCTGGACAGACGATAGGTTTGGTCTTGTGTTCACATATATGATCTTTACTACCGCTGGATTTGGGTTCTGCTAAAATAAGCTTGCCACATTCCTGGCAGAGCTTGCGAAATGGTTTGGCTCCATGCTCCTTTTCAGCATGTTTCTGAAAGCTGGCAAAGTCATCAAAGTGAACAAGTAGTTTATCAAAATGATGGGTCTCGACGTCGTCACCAGCGCCGCACTGGGCACAGGCGAACACTTTTTTGTGGCGATGGAGGGAACAGGAGAGCGTAGCGTCAGTCCTGCAGACTGTGCACCACATCACAACCTTACCTTGACCATCCTCTATTAAAGTGCTGTCTTCATCCACGGATACATCGGAGTCTGCGGCCGCTTCGTCCAAATGTGGTTCCCACTCATCCGAACTGTCCTGCTTCTTAGACTTCCTCTTTCCTTTTTTCTTTTTCTCCACTTCTTCCTGCTCGCTTGATTCGTCTTCAGTGCTCGATAAATACGACCCCTCTTTTTCGATGAACATCTGCTCACTGTTCTGTCCAGTGCCCTCGTTATCTGAAGACACAATCTGAACCACAACCTGCGGGATATAGAAAGCCTTTGATAAGGAAAGTGGGGTAACAGGAACAAGTGAAGAAGGGTTTACATGTTAATATTTGTAAAGGCTGTCAATAAGCATTCCACGCTTTCTTTCACAGTTCTAGGTATTGACCAGGTAAATGTGAGGTACAAACACCAAAGTATGAGATAATTCATTCGAGTAACATCATGGCGAGTTCCAAGACAGTTTAACCAAATTACACCCGAAATGTCAAACAGGTTCTACATAATGACTGACTATGTGTCGGGTACAATCACCAAAGTGCTAGGTAATTATTTTGAGGAAAATGATAAGTATCAAGACTGATAAGGTGATAAAGATGTAGTTAAATACTACATTTTACATTAAAGTCACATGTTTATGTAGGAAAGTAAAAGGGAAACGCCTCAAAGTACCAGGTAAATTGTGTGAAATGACAGTAAAAATTACAAAGATAGTTTTCTGACATAAAAGGCAAGGAGCCGTGAAAGTACAGTAAGAATCACTCTCTTTTACAGGCCAGATTCTGATTCATTTAATGAACAGGTACATACTATATAAGACTTGAACTTCATTGGTGCTGTTGTTTTACATCACGTACGTACCTGGTGCCTTACTGCACATATTGTGGAGTTTGTGCCACATACTCATCCAGTTAATAGCTAGAAGCTGTTACATTACAGTGAGTTTAGTTAGACTGCCCTGGAATTTACCATCACATTAACCAAAAATAATTATCCAGTATTTTGTACCACACATTTATCTGTTTAATACCTAAAATGTAAGGGACTGTAAACAAACATGGTAATATGATGAGACAGGAGTTTGCCTTGTATTCCTGTAACATGTTGTAGCTCAACTGTACAGGGACCTGAACGCTGTCCAGACATAGCTACTCAGGCTGAACTTCAATATAAAACTCCCAGCTACATAAAATACATACAAGTACATTTAAGTCCCTGGTCACACTGATGACAACTGAATGAACTCAACTGGGAAGACTTTAGTTTAAAGAAGGTTCTTTCCCACCAGAAGAGTACAAGTGCTGCATGAGTACAGAGAACAGTGAAGGTTCAGATAAGAGAGAAAGAACAAAGAACATTTTTACTGTGTAATAGTGCTGCACAGTGTACCCTGCTGGCTGTACTTATATCCAATCAGGGGCCTGGAAAAGTTTTATGACCAGCTTTGGCTTCATCTTACAGGGCGTTTAGCTTAAGCAGAGGGGGTTTAGCCAGAAATGTCAGGAATGTAGAGACAGAGAACAAAAGAACACATGAATGTGATGGTTCTTTAACATATTAATGATAACAGATAACAAAGAAATAAGAACATATGCTTATAGTTAACTCATGCATATTGATATTCATAATACTGATGACTTATAGCCTCAGTGCTTAAACACATACCTCCTTGCTATCCCCGTCCCCAGGCTCTAGTGTGTGTTCCGCCTCTGGGCATGAAGCTGCACCCTCAGAGTCTTTGTGCTGCGCATTTAAGGCCTCCGCAGGTTCGTCAGCAGGAGTGGGGTGACTCCTCCACTGTCTGTGGTGACCACAGCTCTGGCAGTCCTGGGTAATTGAAAACTGCCTTTCATTGCCCTCAATGGTAATGCAGCTCTCTATCTGACAGAGTGAGCAGTACTGGAAGAGCTCCAGCAAACACTCTGTGTTCACCAACACCTCATTACACCTGAAAATGAGGCGAAATAGGAGATATTATTGTTCATAACCAGACTTTATTTGCCATTTATGTATGTGGAATGCATGTGAATCAGTATGACAAATGGTAAAATGTAAGTTTCAGTATGCTGATGTACAACACAAGCAGTACTGCAGTCTCATGGAAAGTAAGGAAAAAAGGAACAGTGAAGTGAATGTCTTACTTAAAAATGTTAGTTCCATGATACGTCTGAAGGCTCTTGACAGCTGTGGAAGAAAATTGAACCATGTTCATTCCAGGCTCATAAATACATGGCAGAACTGAACTTGTGGTTGAACGTTTCACCAAAATACTAGTATAACAAAACAGTCTGACTGTGCTAACATGGTACACAGTGATCCACCAACACAGTGTTAGCAGCAGTCTGAATGCTCACAGTATTGATAATACTCTGTGTATGTAAAAAAAAACAAAAAAACATTACATTCACCATAAAGACTCGTAAAAAGTCTTTAATTTGTTGACAGAAACAGCAGAATTGGTGGGCTGTAGCACAACACAACCTCTACTCGCCTCTTCTCCACAAACATTTCAAACTTTTTCTCTCTTACAATAACTTTTGACAGCGCTCTTTTATTTTGAAAGGCGTCTGGGCTTTCCCACCTACAACTTTTATACATTTGTCCTTGGTAGCCTAAGAATGCAGGCCTTAAATTTGGCCTGCCATCAAAATCAAATTAGCCTAATAATAATCATTCTTGTGTACACACAGCAGGTAGGTAGCTTGCTTCTCTTAGCATGGTCTCAAAACCAAAATACAAACTGATGCAAATGTATTAAAATGTTTCTTAGAGGACAGAAGGACCCAAGAAAACACTGTTTTGTGCATATAACCTATTACTGCACTGTTAGTGTTCAGAAATAAACAAGAAGAGTGAGAAAGTTAAACTGTTTTTGGGTCTGACTTAGTGGCGAAAGACATAAGTGGGTCCTGAGGCAAGATGGAGAATCACTCGCCTAGAGCATTCCTCCTTTACAGGTGGAGCACATGGATTGTACACTATCCATGCGCCTCCATCACGGTTCAAATCAAATGAAATACCTGTGGTTAGTGTTCAGAGATTGCTGTAGACAAGGTTCAGGGTGTTTTGCCCCAGTATAGCAAGGACTTGACAGAAAATTCTTCCATTACAACAGCCTATACTGATCAGGCATAACATTATGACCACCTCCTTGTTTCTACACTCATTGTCCATTTTATCAGCTCCACTTACTATATAGGAGCAATTTGTAGTTCTACAGTTACAGACTGTAGTCCATCTGTTTCTCTGCATACTTTGTTAGCCCCCATTTAACCTGTATAAACAGTGTCTCTGCTGGACTGAGAATAGTCCACCAACCAAAAATATCCAGCCAACAGCGTCCAGTGGGCAGCGTCCTGAGACCACTGATGAAGGACTAGAGGACGACCAACACAAACTGTGCAGCAGCAGATGAGCTATCGTCTCTGACTTTACATCTACAAGGTGGACTGACAAGGTAGGAGTGTCTAATAGAGTGGACAGTGAGTGGACACAGTGTTTAAAAACTCCAGCAGCACTGCTGTGTCTGATCCACTCGTACCAGCACAACACACACCAACACACCACCACCACCACCACATCAGTGTTACCGCAGTGCTAAGAATGATCCACCACCCAAATAGTACCTGCTCTGCGAGGTTCCATGTGGGTCCTGACCACTGAAGAACAGGGTAAAAGGGGGCTAACAAAGTATGCAGAGAAACAGATGGACTACAGTCTGTAACTGTAGAACTACAAAGTGCACCTATATAGTAAGTGGAGCTGATAAAATGGACAATGAGCGTAGAAACAAGGAGGAGGCCATGTGGTAATGTTATGCCTGATCGGTGTATGGATGCCTGCCTGCCTGCCTGCTCTGCTGCTGGTAAGACACTGATAACCAGTTTTATTTCTCCCTACCTTTACGCCACGATTTCTCTTCCACCTCGGAACATGTTGAGAGTGGAGTAGGTGTATTTTCTTTTTCGGAAAACACCTTTAAAATCAAGAATTATATTAGGTATTGCACACTGTTTGAATGATAAAAAGTGCAGTGGTCTTTGCGTGTGGTGTCATCTGTACTTCAGCAAAATCTGGAGTTGAAACTTCATTCATCAACGAATCTGTTCCCTAAAACTGGACTTACTATCTTCAAATTTACTGAACTCAGCGCCATGTCCAAAACATCAAAATATGAACCACCTTCTGACGTCTCCCTTCACTCCTCGTCCTCGGAGCCAAGATGGTACAGGATGATGAGGATGATGATGATGTTGAATGCTGTTGATCGGCGAGTCTAAGGGCTGGACTTGGCTCATCCTTGGGGCTACAGTCCTGGACCTGTGAGGGGAGATACAAGTCATAATGTCAGCGGAGACTGATAAGTTACAAAGAGATACTGTATCGAGCCTCTATGCAAGATGTATGCTACCTTCACGGTTTCGCTTAAACCAGTATCTCCAGTCTGATGCCTGGTATATGCAACAAAACTTGTATCTCCAAAATGGTAACGTTACATGAGATTTTGGGGCATTTCTATTGGTCCACTCATCACAAAAAACTGTCACACAATGTAAGGGGTAGCTGGCATTTTTATATCATATGGAGATATGAGTTTTTTTTTTCCAACAGGTATGTTGAATGTATGAAGATCTAGAGCCCATGCGTCAAACACAAGGCCCGCGGGCCGGATCAGGCCCGCCACACAATCCTATCTGGCCCACAAAAGTATTTTAATTTCCTATTAATATTAGCCCATTTCACAATGCCCTGCACTACACTCCCCAACATGCACTGCAATGCAATGTGCTCTGACTACCACAATAACAGTCTATCAGACAACGGTTACACCTCAGTTCTACACAATTCCACACCAGTCATATCACCAAAATGCATTTCAGCTGCAGTTTAATGAATATAAACACCTAATGTCAGCTAACCAGCTCAACTGTTAACAAACTTGCAGCAAAGAAAGGATGACAGGCGTCTAGTTTAAGAAAATAGGTAGGTTTAAAAGACAGAGCTCCTGGGGACATTTACATTTGGAATATTTTAAGTATTCATGTAATATTTTAAGGTCTACTACAAGAATCTGTATTTTACTGTTGATAAAACCCCCTTATAAAACGCAGTTAATCAGGCGACCAGCCACCCAAACTGTTTGGTGGATCCTCCCGGAATCACTGACTGGTGGCTCTGGTTCAAGTCCCTCCAATAGCGCGTCAGAAACAGACCGGATATGTTCCCATTCCTGTGGTCCACAGCAGGCAGGCAGGCTGAACTAGCTGGCTGCTATGCACTTTGTAACGGAGCAGCAGACGCTGCCCTCAGACTAACCTGTGAAGATGGTCAATCACTGCTGCGTCAAAGCGCTTCCACAGGTTCCCTAACGATCTGAACATCTGCAGACTGTGGCTCTCAGTCATAAAGCACCGACTGGCCTCAGAGAACATAAACAGAGACAGTGTGAAGAACCTGCGGGTGTGCAGTGATCACTTCTTACCGGAGGATTACAGGAAACTGTCATTAAATAACACACTGAAGTCTTCAGCTGTTCCGTCGCGCTGTGACCCTCAGAGCAGCGAGGCGGAGGTAATACAGTTCTTCACGGGTCGAGAGTTATTTAGTAAAGTCAATGGTTCTATTTAGAACTACACTCAAAGATGGTTCTTCAAGGGTTCTTTAGTAAAGAAAATGTTTCTACATAGGACCATGAACACTCAAAGAACACTTTGCATGATTTGCATTCTTCAGACTATATAGAACCTTTTTGAAAAGGGTTCTATTTAGCACCAAAGAGGTTCTTCAATTGCTACAATATCAAGCTCTTTACAAAAGAAAAACCCCCTTTTGATGTTATATAGAACAGGGCGTGTGAGCGACATCTGCTGGTGAAGAGGATGCAGTGCAGACAAGAGCCCACTCAGGATCTAGAACCCTCGTGGATGTGATGCACCAGGGAAATGCACATCAATGAGAGTGACTTTCTGACCTTGTCTGTAATGCAGCTGATGTATGTCAGCTCTGATAGTATAATGTGCACTCTTTAAAAAGATGGTTCTTCAAGGGAATGGTTCTATTTAGGGCTATGACTTCTACATAAGACTATTTCATGCTATAATAGTTCTCTGCATGGTAAAATTGTTCTTCAGATTGATGGAGAATGTGTTGTATAAGGTTTCTGAAAAACCAAAAGGTTCCGTTGTTACAACACTCTTAAAAAAGATGGCTCTTCGAGGGTTCTTTAGTAAAGAAAATGGTTATATACAGAACCATGAACACTCAAAGAACCCTTGCATGATTAAAGGGTTCTTTGCATTATGAAACCGTTCTTCAGATGTGCTGTACATATAATGTTTTTGAAGGTTGTATACAGGACCTTTTTAAAAAGGGTTATAAGCTTGCCATCGTAACAACAGAAGAACCCTTTTGGGTGCTATGTAGAACCTTTTCCAAAAAGGTTCTATGTAGAACCATCAACAGCACATTCTACATCAAATCTGAAGAACTCTTTCATGTTGCAAAGAACTATTTAATCATGCAAAGGATTCTTTGAGTGTTCATGGTTCTACATAGAACTATTTTCTTTACTGAAGAACCCTCAAAGAACCCTCTTTTTTAAATGTGAAGCTTCACATTGTAACAACAGAAGAACTCTTTTTGGTGCTATACAGAACCATTTTCAAAAATCATATACAACACATTCTCGATCAATCTGAAGAACCACTTCATCATGCAGAGAACCATTTAAACATGCAAATGGTTCTTTGAGTGTTCATGGTTATATATGGAACCATTTTCTTTACTCAAGAACCCTTTAAGGACCATCTTTTTTAGAAAGTGTAGGTTTCTTATCTAATTGACAGGATGGCTTGACTTCAGTACTGTTGCTTGATCTCTGCCTGTTGTAAATGGATGTACAGCATTTAAGTCATATTAGATCCTAATTCTACCTAAAGAGACAGAGATCAGCTTCACCAAATACTCATATTTTATGATACACTTTCTGACCATTACTACTATAAACATCTCCTGGGGGCACCCAGATCCCCCTAGTAAAGTATCAGCCCCCTCATCCTTAAATCACTAGTGAAGCCCCTGGACGCAGCTAAGGACTTCTGGAGGGAATTCATTAGATGGATCAGGTGGGGTTTATCAGTGCTGGAGCTAAAGACTGCAGGCAGGTAGATCTCCAGGAGCAGGGTGGGTGACCACTGAGCAAAAGTGAACCCCAATCCTGGGGACATACCGGCCCACCACACCTGATCCAGCTCACCAGGTAATCAAGAAGCTCTTCATGAGCTGAATCAGGTGGGCAGAGGGCAGGTCATAGGGCTGTGGGTCCCCAGGACTGGAGCTGAAAACCACTTAACTTACCCCAGTTCGTTCAGGAGGCTTGACAACCCCGACTGACGGCACCGCCGTGTCCCTCAGAAAACGCCTCATAGTCCGGGTCGCCAGCTCCATCTTCTCGTAGTAATCACAGGGCTGGAAATGCTCCTCGCAGATCACCTTCCCTTTGAGCTTCTCCACCGGAGTGCTGGTGTCCACCCCGAGGGCGGTGAGCCACAGCTTCAGCCGCTTCTCGTCCCTCAGCGGAAGGCGGTGAAACATCGTAGCCGACCAAGTCTTTTGTTTATTACAGCACGTTTTGACAAAACACTCACGGACCATGATGGAGCTGCTGCAGTCAGACCGTTACTGAGCGACTGATTAATATACAGGCGCCTTCTCAGCCCTGCTGCTGAAACACCATGACATGTAGGTCAGCTGGTACCCACATTTCCCAGGAACTTTACTATCCCACCACAGCCTACAGACTGAGCCTCGCCATGTTTGTGGGGGCGGGCACTAGTATCCATTACCAGATTGGATGATGCACCTGTCAATCATCGAAGCAACCAGCCAATACCGTCCGTCTGCACGACCACAACACCGTCATTAACGGGAGACGCATTCTGCAAAACATCCTCCACTACACTCAAAGACGGTTCTTCAAGGCCTCTTTAGTAAAGGAATGGTTCTGTTTTCTATTCTATGTAGAACCACTGCATGCTTTTGCATGGTGAGGTGGTTCTTCGGATTGATGGAGAATGTGTTGTATATGGTGCTATACAGAACAATTGTCAAAAAGGTTCTATGTAGAACCATATACAACCTTTTTTTTCCATGCAGTTCATGAAATTGTTCTATATAGCAACATTCCCTTTACAAAGAACCCTTAACAAACCATATTGAGTGTAGACACACTTAAACATACACACTTAAAAAAGATGGTTCTTCAAGGGTTTTTTGTAAAGAAAATTGTTCTACATTGAACCATAAGCACACAGAGAACCCTTTGCATGAGGAAAGGTTTCTTCAGATTGATGAAGAATGTGCTGTAGATGGTTCTATATAGAACCTTTATGAAAAGGGTTCTTCTATAGCAAAAAGCCTGACATCGTAACCCTTTTTGGTGCTATATAGATCCCTTTTCCAAAAGGTTCTATACAGAACCATCTACAGCACATTCTCCATCAATCTGAAGAACTCTTTTATGATGCAAAGAACCCTTTAATCATATAAAGTGAGTGTTCATAGTTATATATAGAACAATTTTCTTTACTAAAGAAACCTTGAAGAACCATCATTTCACATAGTATCAACGCCTTGATGTAATATTAATTTGGAAGCTCATCATCTTTATTCATTTTGTAACTAATAAAATGACTTTTGTACTTTATTAAGAAGTAAGAATAAGAAAAGTGTATGCATTAAAACTGAAATAATATTACTACTAATAAATTATTTGTAACACTCGATCCAAGTGCAATCCAGAAAATCTAAATTACCCTTAAACGTCCTCCACCCTGACATTTCTAACAAAAGGCAAACTTTTAAATCAAGTCAGGAAATTCAGACTTCTGTCTTGGAAAAACACTGAAGTACAACATGAAAAAACTGGGCCAGAAAACTGTGTAGTGAATCATTTGCCAATCACACATCCTTTGCCGATATCAGCTTGTTTATAGGAATGAGCCTACATTACCCAGAAAGTACTGAACCACATCCGTAGTTCAGTTCAAGCTTACTTATAAAATGCTGTACCTTGCAGGTGGAGATGAACGAGCACGTCAATGTAAATCATCCTCAGACAGAAACACTTTGTCCAACCTGCTCTTTTAGAACGGAGGACCAAAGATGATATTTCACAGCCCATTTTCAGTGTCTTCAAGACGCTCATTTTGGTTAAAGTCTGCGATCTTGCAGGACAAACAATGAAGAAAAACAATGGACGTGGGCAGTGTAAAGGTTATTCAGAATAAAATGAAGCCTGTAGATCAGGAGTAGATGCACAACTGTGGTCCTAGGGCGCCGGTGTCCAGCATAGTTCGGTAATTAACCTGCTCAAACACACGTTATTACACTCATCTGTTAATTGCAAGGTTTAGCGGGTGTGCTTGAGCAGGCGAACCACCAATCTGTGAAGGACTCGCTATAACCCCCAACTTAGCTAACCACACGCTACCGCTGAAGCCAGTCCTACAGCTCCACTGAATCTGCTGAAAGGTCCTGGCCAATGGCATTGTGGCTTAATGTAGTCTCACTTCCATCATGTTTGGCCCATGCAGAGAGAGAGAGGCATGAGAGAGGCAACGCAAGAAGCAGCTGGGACCACTCGCCGCTGATATATTTCCAGTGGCAGGAGACGGAGGCAATTTTGGTAGATTGCTGGGGTTTTAATCAGGCCTGCACTGTGGGTGAAGATGGCCGAGACAGCAGGCAAGAGGAGGAAAAGGCATACTTGGAGTGGAATGCCACATCTGATAGCTGCTTGGGCACTTCAAGGCTCAGTGGCTGCAGAGGCGGCACACACCATGCAAATTCATGGTGTTTTGAAGGCCAAAGGAGTCATAATATATGAGTAACGACAAGGGGCGTAACCTACTAGATAGATGTAATTAATAAACTGGTAACACAATGTATTGAAACCTATTTTCTGTTATCACAGTTTACTTATAATCCCAAAAGAATGTAAATGACAAAGAAGTTTTGTACTTTTTGGCAGGACAAACATCTGCATTTTTAATCACCTAAAAATGCCAAAGAAAAGCCAGATTAATTCAATTACACAAGAAGTCCAATCAACCTCTTGAGATTTGGCATAGAAGATGAAATTCGACTAATCACCTACTAAAACTGGACCCCAGTTGTACAGAATGCAAACCCTTGCCATCTACATTATGAGCTCTGCCATTGTTGCTTTTGTGGAATATTTTTAAACGGATGAAAAGCCCGAGAGCCAAACTTACAGGCATTGAGATGTTATGACACACAACAAACTGAGATTGGCTAATGACATTAGGGTGATCTTGAAAAAAAGAGCATATTTACATTTGAATTATGTTTTGTCCATAGTGGTTGGATGAATGTTCATGTGTTAACCATAAATTCTTATTAAAAATAATGAATAATATTTATATGTGGTTTATTTTTACATATGAGTGCAAAAAACTGTTTTTACATGAACCGACTAAAGTCCTTGAAGTAATTAGTAAATCATGGTAAATGAAATTTCCACCACAAGGAACAGTGTAAATGTACAGTCAAGAGTAAAGCTTAAATAAGTCTACACAAGCATTTCTTCTTCAAATTAGGTGTGATAAATCTTTTGAAGAATCTGTGCGGTTCAGACCATTAATATCTACATGCAAGGTTGGTAAAAAAACCTGGTCTAACAGTCGATTAGACAATACACACACAGATTTGACAACCATCCACAGAACGAACCAGCATTTTCAAGGCTGCCACAGGTCAGGCACCTGCTTAAGTACTCAGAGATATCGAATGTTTTAAACACCTTTTGGGAAAATTTATTTAAACTGAAATTCCCTGAAGAATAACTAGAGGGTAAAGAGGGTAAGCCACAGCTTTAGCTAAGACTTACTAGCTATTTTACTCCATGCACTAACCAGCTTCTTCAACATTAAGCATTCTTCAGATGAAAGATTTAGCCAACCTATTGTGAGGATGTTGCTGTTTTGGATACACAGCCTGAAACTGTTTATAGATATCAAACTGGGGTCAAGCCTGTCCATAATAAGGAGACATAAGGGCCAGTACTATGGGGCAATCACTTTTGGTGTCCTGTGTTGTGAAACAGCCGACTAGGCGAGAGGAATTTAGAATAACTTGTGCCCTTTGGGGGAAAAGTGGAACGAAGAAAATGTTTTTGTTTTACAGCTTAATCTTGCACTGTAAATATTTGAGAAATCCAACAAAATAAGCACCGGATGAAATTGTTTCATAGCCTTTCTTCTTTATCTTTACCAAGCATACCACACATTTTGCACAGCACTGTACTTCTCAGTCTGACTCATATAATTCAGTCTCTTTTTAAGTGTTTGGCTCCATGGTAGGCCCCATTCAGCCGCTTTAGTGTTTATGGCTCCCTGTTGTTGTTTCAGCTAAAAGCCATCATTGAATTTAGTGGACTTAAAGAGAACATGAACAAAACTATTTTAAAGCTACATATTTCACTAGTCCACTCTGTGCCTTCATCAAGGCAACCACTGTTCAAAATTCTATTCACTGTGCACTGCTCTCTGGATCATATTGGCACTTAGTGTCTCTGTTTGAGACAAAGCTGCATGATGATATCGCATCAGGTGGTTCTTCAAGCTGACATTGTGGTTGAAACACTCTCCACACTGCTCACACATGAAGGGCTTCTCCCCGGTGTGGAGACGCATGTGGAGCTGAGATTACTCATTTGGTTGAAGGAACGGTCGCACACCTGGCACCTGAAGGGCTTTTCTCCAGAGTGAATGAGTTTATGTCTCTTCAGCATAATGATGTCCCTGAAGCGCTTCCCACAAGTGTCACAGGCATACTTATACGGACCTCTATGGAGCTTGAGGTGGCTGTTGCGTTTGTGAATGTTGTCGAACCTTTCTGGACAGTCTGGACAGCTGTATGGCTGTTTCTCCTTCGGATGGGTCTGCTCATGCTCCAGCTTTGATGGCCTGTTCGTGAAGAGCTTCAAACAGTATTTGCACGGGTGGTCAGCATCCTTATGAAGTCTACTGCAGTGTCCCTTAAGGCCGACCTCAGTAAGGAATCTTTTCCCACACTCTGGACAGACGATAGGTTTGGTCTTGTGTTCACATATATGATCTTTACAACCGCTGGATTTGGGTTCTGCTAAAATAAGCTTGCCACATTCCTGGCAGAGCTTGCGAAATGGTTTGGCTCCATGCTCCTTTTCAGCATGTTTCTGAAAGCTGGCAAAGTCATCAAAGTGAACAAGTAGTTTATCAAAATGATGAGTCTCGACGTCGTCACCAGCGCCGCACTGGGCACAGGCGAACACTTTTTTGTGGCGATGGAGGGAACAGGAGAGCGTAGCGTCAGTCCTGCAGACTGTGCACCACATCACCACCTTACCTTGACCATCCTCTATTAAAGTGCTGTCTTCATCCACGGATACATCGGAGTCTGTTGCTACTTCACCTAAATGTGGTTCCCACTCATCCGAACTGTCCTGCTTCTTAGACTTCCTCTTTCCTTTTTTCTCCACTTCTTCCTGCTCACTTGTTTCCTCCTCAGTACTTGATGAATACGACTCATCATTCTGCTCACAGTTCTGTTCAGTGCCCTCATCATCTGATGATGCAATCTGAACCTCAACCTGCAGGACACAGAAAGCATCTTCGTCTCATTTTTCCATTGTATGAACTCCTCATGAAGAACTGACCAACAGAATTGCAGAAAACAAAATGCTACATAAAAATACGTAAAAGATAAAAACATTTTTCCTTCTCAGATTAAGCATCCATTTTAGAGACACAAGGTTTTGTTACTAGAGTAGCATTCTGCTCTCTATGTAGTTTTTAATGTTACTTCTATTCCACTGAAGACGCCACTCTTACAAGGAAAAATCTGCACATATAGTAATTTACTGGACAAATGAGTTTATAAATACATACCTCATTCTCTTCCCTGTCCCCAGGTTCTGCTGCACGTTCTACCTTTGGGGACGTTGCTACATCATCATCCTCATGCTCTTTGTGAAGGATGTCTTCATGTTCTGTGTGTTCTTCATGTCTGACCTCCTCGGGGTCTTTGTGCTGCGTATTTAAGGCCTCCGCAGGTTCGTCAGCGGGAGTGGGGTGACTCCTCCACTGTCTGTGATAGCCACAGCTCTGGCAGTCCTGGGTAATTGAAAACTGCCTCTCATGGCCCTCAATGGTAATGCAGCTCTCTATCTGACAGAGCGAGCAGTACTGGAAGAGCTCCAGCAAACACTGTGTGCTCACCAGCACCTCACTGCCCCTGAAAATAAGGAGAAGTAAACATATTCTTGTTCATTTACGTATTAGATATGACTGTTAATACGTATGACAAAAAAAGTTTCACATCAAACTAAATTAAAACAGAAACTGCAGAATGAATGACTTACTTAAAAATGTTAGTCCCTTGATATGACTGAAGGCTCCTGACAGCTGTGGAATAAAACGTAACAAAGTTCAATCCATGCTTATGTTATTGTAGCTCTGTGTGTAGCCAAAATGCTAGTTTGAGTAATCATAATCGAAGTGTAACTTCATCTAATTATAATGTTGTAGTCTGTGTAACTGAGCTATCATACAACACAGTGACCCAACAACACAGTGACAGCAGCAGCCTCAGCTATTACTGTTATTCACAGTAATCTAAAGCACATTTATAGCTGGGAAGAAATGGGGAAAAATTCGGGACAAAATTAGCAACAAATATTGATCTATTAATTATTTACACACATACTTTTTTACAGTTCAACATGCAATAAGTTTAGTCTACTTTTCATTGGTGCCAGAAGGGGTAAACAAAGCCTAGCAACAATGTGTAAATATTTATCTAAAATATAACAGATATCATTTTACTAGTGTGGCAACAGTGTTTCACTTATGCCACGGCTCAAGTAAAACCAGGACTGGAGTTTCAGATAATGGACTAGAGCACAGAAAACTTATGTATACAAATTGGAGGAAAAAGGGGGAGAAAAAAAAAACGAAAAAAAAAGAGTGATTACCAATTTCGCAGCCAATATTTATTATTAATAAATCGCCAAATGGTCCCAGCTCTATGTACGTATACCCCATCCACGCTCCGCCATCTGAACTGTTCTGACCAAACGAAATGATCGCAGTGCTCGATGTTTCAGACAATGTTTAACAAGGTGTTCTGAAAAACTATACTAAGCCTAAAAAACTAGTACAGCCTATGTAGGCCTATCTGGATCTCTTCTGGCAAGACACTGACAACCAAATTTATTTACCTTTACACCATGATTTCTCTTCCACCTCGGAACATGTTGAGAGTGGAGTAGGTGTATTTTCTTTTTCGGAAAACACCTTTAAAATCAAGAATTGCATTAGGTATTGCACATTGTTTAAAAAATAAATAAAATGTGCAGTGGCCATTGGTCTTGGCATCTATCATCTGCAATTCAGTTTAGCTAAATCTTGGGGGAACACTTAAATTTCATTTGTCAGTGAATCTGCCTTAAAACTGGACATCTGTTTTTATATTTCCAGAGCTACCCCTAAAATTCATCATCATGAACCACCTTCTGTCGTCTTACTTCACTCCGCGTTCGCTGAGCCAAGACGGTGCAAGATGATGCTGATGTTGAATGCTGTTGATCGGTGTGTGGGAATTTATGATCAGGTTGGGGCATTCTCAGGGCTGGACTTGGCTCATCTTTTGGGCCACAGTCCTGGACCTGTGAGATATGAAAGTATAAAAGTAAGACATAATGTCAGAGGCCCTGGATAATTACACATACACCGATCAGGCATAACATTATGACTTATCCTTGTTTCTATGCTCACTGTCCATTTTATCAGCTCCACTTACTATATAGGTGCACTTTGTAGTTCTACAATTACAGACTGTAGTCCATCTGTTTCTCTGCATACTTCGTTTGCCCCATTTTACCCTGTTCTTCAGTGGTCAGGACCCCCATGGACCCTCACAGAGCAGGTATTATTTGGGTGGTGGATCATTCTCAGCCCTGCAGTAACACTGATGTGGTGGTGGTGTGTTAGTGTGTCTGATCCACTCGTACCAGCACAACACACACTAACACACCACCACCACGTCAGTGTTACTGCAGTGCTGAGAATGATCCACCACCCAAATAGTACCTGCTCTGTGAGGGTCCATGGGGGTCCTGACCACTGAAGAACAGGGTAAAAGTGGGCTAACAAAGTATGCAGAGAAACAGATGGACTACAGTCTGTAACTGTAGAACTACAAAGTGCTCCTATATAGTAAGTGGAGCTGTTAAAATGGACAATGAGCGTAGAAACAAGGAGGTGGTCATAATGTTATGCCTGATCGGTGTACATCACATTTTCTCAGACTAGACCAGCCTGAGATATGTATCAAAAGCTTTGCTAAATGTAGGAACTGCTACAGGAAGTGAACAGCAGTAATGATGGTTTCCCACCTTTTAAATTCAAAGAATAACTTGCACCCTGTTAAATTACCATGCCATAAACATGTAATGGAGATATTCATATGTGGTGTTGAGTTGTCTTGGGATACGCTTACAGTGATAAAACAGTACCATCTTACCATTATCGATAATTGCCATGTGAGATGTTATACTGTTTGATGTCATGACAATTTGTTATAATTACCAGCAATGGTAAACCTGTTACATGACTCGACATAATCGGTCATGTCAGCTAATGACATACAACCTCTATCATGACATGTTTAGTATGGCAGCGTATCCTCATGTTAAATGCTAAGTTTGCATTTTACATGCTGTTATTCTCATCATGATGGTGCTTTGTGTTCAGGTTTATCAGTTCAGCCTGGACCTGTAAATGCTAACAGAACAGCAAACATGCACTAAGCTATTAAGAGTCTCAGAAACAAGTGATTCTAGTCTTATCAAAGCCCTTTATTCGTTACTATATAAAACAATCCATTTAACGTAATGGAGTTGCTATAGTTGATGCCAATGCATTACACAAGTAAGAGTATGAATCTAACTAATTGAAGAGTAAACAGAACTTGAAGAAGTAGAGCGCTGCCAGCTCAATGGACATCATTTAAAATGATTGGGCTGTTTGAGTTAACCTTACTTGCCACAATAGTGTGGCTCAATGACAATTAGAAAGTAACTATAACTCATATATAAAGTTATTAAAGCTTAAACCTGTACCTTAATTTTTCAAGGCAATAAGCATGATTTTTTTTAACTCTCTTGTTATGTTCAACTGTAAGGAATGGCAATAATGTTCCTGAGTCAAATTGACCTGATGCACATGCTTCGATGCCATTTTTTGATATGAATGTCTCTCGTGGAGTCGATGGCTGTGGAACAACACCCTCATCATCATGATCAGAACTGATCTCAACATCGTCTTCACTTTCAGAGACTGTCCTCCTCTCCTTCACGACCCTGATCGAGGATGTGTTTCAGAGCCTCCTGAACTGTCTGTCATTGTTCTGCTCATATTGCTCATCTTTTCAGCCTCTGACAGAGTACAGATGCATAATGTTGGTAGGACTACAGGAACATATAGGCATTATGTGGGTAATATAAACATGCAGGGAGGCTGCAAACATGTTAAATTATTCATTTTACATTTATGCCACTTTGCAGACGCTCTTATGCAGAGCAACTTACAGTTAGATCATTTTTACACAGGTAGGTGAAGGTAGTGTTAGGAGTCTTGCCCAAGGACTCTTATTGGTATAGTGTAGGTTGTTTACCCAGGCAGAGAATTGAACCCCAGTCTACAGCACAGGAGGCAGAGGTGTGACCCACTATACTACACCAACCTACACTATACTACTTATATATTCCATCCATCCATCCATCATCTAAACTGCTTATCCTTCTGGGTCGCGGTGGGGTGCTGGAGCCTATCCCAGCTGTCATTGGGCGGAAGGCAGGATACACCCTGGACGGGTCGCCAGTCCATCGCAGGGCAGACAGACAGACAGACATACACATTCACAACTATTTATATATTAATTTCACTAATTAAGCTCAGCAGAAAAGGTTTCATACTCCAAAAAATATTAAATTTTTTTTAATGGGCCAATTTGACCTGCAACATAACAGCAGTGTAAAGTCAGCTGATTTAAGTGTGCAGTGCAGGTTTGGTGTCTGAAGTTTGCTTCTTTAGTAGGCCTACTGGAGCTATGAGGCTAATGTAGCTAACAGTTAATGGAAGCTTATAGCCCACCAATTAGCACAGCACACTTAAATCATCACACATTCGCCTCAAACCACTTTTAGTGGTTTTTTAGTGTTAATTAATCTCTATTAGACTTGCTAATGTGGTTTCTGACCTTGTGTGACACACTGACAGAAAGCATGTGGCACAGCTAAAACAGTAGCAGAAGGTGGATGACTTGTTTCCAGCCAACAGGTCCATAATGTGACCATCAGGCTCATTTCTGTACTCACCCCTGCTTCACTGCTCTGAGGAGGCAACGTTAAACTCCACGGGAAAACCGAAGGCACAGCTGCAGCGTTGAGCGAGTTATTTAAGGATCTCTCTCTGTAATCCTCCGGTAAGAAGTGATCACTGCACACCCGCAGGTTCTTCACACTGTCTCTGTTTATGTTCTCTGAGGCCAGTCGGTGCTTTATGACTGAGAGCCACAGTCTGCAGATGTTCAGGTCTTTAGGGAACCTGTGGAAGCGCTTAGTGGTGCGCTTGGCTTTGCTCGGGCACCTCAGCACGCAGCACTGATTGACCATCTTCAGAGGATGAAGGAGGTCACTGAGCACCTTCTGATGATCTCACACGAACTGTTCAGCTAATCTGGCTGCAGTTTGGTTTACAATGCTGGCTCAGCTCCCACCTGCGACTTCTGCTTCTTCTCTTTCTGCCGTTTGGCACATCAGCTAAAAGTGCATTACTGCCACCTACTGAGCCACCGGTGAACTGAAGATCTTTGGTGTTCTGGGATTCATTCAGGGTCGTTTCTGAGCTTTC
>NW_023495281.1:0-149914 GCF_904425465.1 Colossoma macropomum | reverse complement strand
AGCAAGTATTTCATAACTAGCGCGTTAATATATGGCTAGCATGTTATTTCATAACTAGCGCGTTAATATATGGCTAGCAAGTTATTTCATAACTAGCGCGTTAATATATGGCTAGCAATTATTTCATAACTAGCGCGTTAATATATGGCTAGCATGTTATTTCATAACTAGCGCGTTAATATATGGCTAGCATGTTATTTCATAACTAGCGCGTTAATATATGGCTAGCAAGTTATTTCATAACTAGCGCGTTAATATATGGCTAGCATGTTATTTCATAACTAGCGCGTTAATATATGGCTAGCAAGTTATTTCATAACTAGCGCGTTAATATATGGCTAGCATGTTATTTCATAACTAGCGCGTTAATATATGGCTAGCAAGTTATTTCATAACTAGCGCGTTAATATATGGCTAGCAAGTTATTTCATAACTAGCGCGTTAATATATGGCTAGCATGTTATTTCATAACTAGCGCGTTAATATATGGCTAGCATGTTATTTCATAACTAGCGCGTTAATATATGGCTAGCAAGTTATTTCATAACTAGCGCGTTAATATATGGCTAGCAAGTTATTTCATAACTAGCGCGTTAATATATGGCTAGCAAGTTATTTCATAACTAGCGCGTTAATATATGGCTAGCAAGTTATTTCATAACTAGCGCGTTAATATATGGCTAGCATGTTATTTCATAACTAGCGCGTTAATATATGGCTAGCAAGTTATTTCATAACTAGCGCGTTAATATATGGCTAGCAATTATTTCATAACTAGCGCGTTAATATATGGCTAGCAAGTTATTTCATAACTAGCGCGTTAATATATGGCTAGCAAGTTATTTCATAACTAGCGCGTTAATATATGGCTAGCAAGTTATTTCATAACTAGCGCGTTAATATATGGCTAGCAAGTTATTTCATAACTAGCGCGTTAATATATGGCTAGCATGTTATTTCATAACTAGCGCGTTAATATATGGCTAGCAAGTTATTTCATAACTAGCGCGTTAATATATGGCTAGCATGTTATTTCATAACTAGCGCGTTAATATATGGCTAGCAAGTTATTTCATAACTAGCGCGTTAATATATGGCTAGCAAGTTATTTCATAACTAGCGCGTTAATATATGGCTAGCATGTTATTTCATAACTAGCGCGTTAATATATGGCTAGCATGTTATTTCATAACTAGCGCGTTAATATATGGCTAGCAAGTTATTTCATAACTAGCGCGTTAATATATGGCTAGCATGTTATTTCATAACTAGCGCGTTAATATATGGCTAGCATGTTATTTCATAACTAGCGCGTTAATATATGGCTAGCAAGTTATTTCATAACTAGCGCGTTAATATATGGCTAGCATGTTATTTCATAACTAGCGCGTTAATATATGGCTAGCAAGTTATTTCATAACTAGCGCGTTAATATATGGCTAGCATGTTATTTCATAACTAGCGCGTTAATATATGGCTAGCATGTTATTTCATAACTAGCGCGTTAATATATGGCTAGCATGTTATTTCATAACTAGCGCGTTAATATATGGCTAGCATGTTATTTCATAACTAGCGCGTTAATATATGGCTAGCAAGTTATTTCATAACTAGCGCGTTAATATATGGCTAGCAAGTTATTTCATAACTAGCGCGTTAATATATGGCTAGCAAGTTATTTCATAACTAGCGCGTTAATATATGGCTAGCATGTTATTTCATAACTAGCGCGTTAATATATGGCTAGCAAGTTATTTCATAACTAGCGCGTTAATATATGGCTAGCATGTTATTTCATAACTAGCGCGTTAATATATGGCTAGCAAGTTATTTCATAACTAGCGCGTTAATATATGGCTAGCATGTTATTTCATAACTAGCGCGTTAATATATGGCTAGCATGTTATTTCATAACTAGCGCGTTAATATATGGCTAGCATGTTATTTCATAACTAGCGCGTTAATATATGGCTAGCATGTTATTTCATAACTAGCGCGTTAATATATGGCTAGCAAGTTATTTCATAACTAGCGCGTTAATATATGGCTAGCAAGTTATTTCATAACTAGCGCGTTAATATATGGCTAGCAAGTTATTTCATAACTAGCGCGTTAATATATGGCTAGCATGTTATTTCATAACTAGCGCGTTAATATATGGCTAGCAAGTTATTTCATAACTAGCGCGTTAATATATGGCTAGCAAGTTATTTCATAACTAGCGCGTTAATATATGGCTAGCAAGTTATTTCATAACTAGCGCGTTAATATATGGCTAGCAAGTTATTTCATAACTAGCGCGTTAATATATGGCTAGCAAGTTATTTCATAACTAGCGCGTTAATATATGGCTAGCAAGTTATTTCATAACTAGCGCGTTAATATATGGCTAGCATGTTATTTCATAACTAGCGCGTTAATATATGGCTAGCAAGTTATTTCATAACTAGCGCGTTAATATATGGCTAGCAAGTTATTTCATAACTAGCGCGTTAATATATGGCTAGCATGTTATTTCATAACTAGCGCGTTAATATATGGCTAGCATGTTATTTCATAACTAGCGCGTTAATATATGGCTAGCAAGTTATTTCATAACTAGCGCGTTAATATATGGCTAGCAAGTTATTTCATAACTAGCGCGTTAATATATGGCTAGCAAGTTATTTCATAACTAGCGCGTTAATATATGGCTAGCAAGTTATTTCATAACTAGCGCGTTAATATATGGCTAGCAAGTTATTTCATAACTAGCGCGTTAATATATGGCTAGCAATTATTTCATAACTAGCGCGTTAATATATGGCTAGCAAGTTATTTCATAACTAGCGCGTTAATATATGGCTAGCAAGTTATTTCATAACTAGCGCGTTAATATATGGCTAGCAAGTTATTTCATAACTAGCGCGTTAATATATGGCTAGCATGTTATTTCATAACTAGCGCGTTAATATATGGCTAGCAAGTTATTTCATAACTAGCGCGTTAATATATGGCTAGCAAGTTATTTCATAACTAGCGCGTTAATATATGGCTAGCAAGTTATTTCATAACTAGCGCGTTAATATATGGCTAGCAAGTTATTTCATAACTAGCGCGTTAATATATGGCTAGCATGTTATTTCATAACTAGCGCGTTAATATATGGCTAGCATGTTATTTCATAACTAGCGTTAGATATGTGGCTAGCATGTTATTTCATAACTAGCACGTTAATATATGGCTAGCATGTTATTTCATAACTAGCGCGTTAATATATGGCTAGCATGTTATTTCATAACTAGCGCGTTAATATATGGCTAGCATGTTATTTCATAACTAGCGCGTTAATATATGGCTAGCAAGTTATTTCATAACTAGCGCGTTAATATATGGCTAGCAAGTTATTTCATAACTAGCGCGTTAATATATGGCTAGCATGTTATTTCATAACTAGCGCGTTAATATATGGCTAGCAAGTTATTTCATAACTAGCGCGTTAATATATGGCTAGCAAGTTATTTCATAACTAGCGCGTTAATATATGGCTAGCAAGTTATTTCATAACTAGCGCGTTAATATATGGCTAGCAAGTTATTTCATAACTAGCGCGTTAATATATGGCTAGCAAGTTATTTCATAACTAGCGCGTTAATATATGGCTAGCAAGTTATTTCATAACTAGCGCGTTAATATATGGCTAGCAAGTTATTTCATAACTAGCGCGTTAATATATGGCTAGCATGTTATTTCATAACTAGCGCGTTAATATATGGCTAGCAAGTTATTTCATAACTAGCGCGTTAATATATGGCTAGCAAGTTATTTCATAACTAGCGCGTTAATATATGGCTAGCAAGTTATTTCATAACTAGCGCGTTAATATATGGCTAGCAAGTTATTTCATAACTAGCGCGTTAATATATGGCTAGCATGTTATTTCATAACTAGCGCGTTAATATATGGCTAGCAAGTTATTTCATAACTAGCGCGTTAATATATGGCTAGCATGTTATTTCATAACTAGCGCGTTAATATATGGCTAGCATGTTATTTCATAACTAGCGCGTTAATATATGGCTAGCAAGTTATTTCATAACTAGCGCGTTAATATATGGCTAGCATGTTATTTCATAACTAGCGCGTTAATATATGGCTAGCAAGTTATTTCATAACTAGCGCGTTAATATATGGCTAGCAAGTTATTTCATAACTAGCGCGTTAATATATGGCTAGCATGTTATTTCATAACTAGCGCGTTAATATATGGCTAGCAAGTTATTTCATAACTAGCGCGTTAATATATGGCTAGCATGTTATTTCATAACTAGCGCGTTAATATATGGCTAGCAAGTTATTTCATAACTAGCGCGTTAATATATGGCTAGCATGTTATTTCATAACTAGCGCGTTAATATATGGCTAGCAAGTTATTTCATAACTAGCGCGTTAATATATGGCTAGCATGTTATTTCATAACTAGCGCGTTAATATATGGCTAGCAAGTTATTTCATAACTAGCGCGTTAATATATGGCTAGCATGTTATTTCATAACTAGCGCGTTAATATATGGCTAGCATGTTATTTCATAACTAGCGCGTTAATATATGGCTAGCAATTATTTCATAACTAGCGCGTTAATATATGGCTAGCAAGTTATTTCATAACTAGCGCGTTAATATATGGCTAGCAAGTTATTTCATAACTAGCGCGTTAATATATGGCTAGCAAGTTATTTCATAACTAGCGCGTTAATATATGGCTAGCAAGTTATTTCATAACTAGCGCGTTAATATATGGCTAGCATGTTATTTCATAACTAGCGCGTTAATATATGGCTAGCAATTATTTCATAACTAGCGCGTTAATATATGGCTAGCAAGTTATTTCATAACTAGCGCGTTAATATATGGCTAGCATGTTATTTCATAACTAGCGCGTTAATATATGGCTAGCAAGTTATTTCATAACTAGCGCGTTAATATATGGCTAGCATGTTATTTCATAACTAGCGCGTTAATATATGGCTAGCAAGTTATTTCATAACTAGCGCGTTAATATATGGCTAGCAAGTTATTTCATAACTAGCGCGTTAATATATGGCTAGCATGTTATTTCATAACTAGCGCGTTAATATATGGCTAGCATGTTATTTCATAACTAGCGCGTTAATATATGGCTAGCAAGTTATTTCATAACTAGCGCGTTAATATATGGCTAGCATGTTATTTCATAACTAGCGCGTTAATATATGGCTAGCATGTTATTTCATAACTAGCGCGTTAATATATGGCTAGCAAGTTATTTCATAACTAGCGCGTTAATATATGGCTAGCAAGTTATTTCATAACTAGCGCGTTAATATATGGCTAGCAAGTTATTTCATAACTAGCGTGTTAATATATGGCTAGCATGTTATTTCATAACTAGCGCGTTAATATATGGCTAGCATGTTATTTCATAACTAGCGCGTTAATATATGGCTAGCATGTTATTTCATAACTAGCGCTTAATATATGGCTAGCATGTTATTTCATAACTAGCGCGTTAATATATGGCTAGCAAGTTATTTCATAACTAGCGCGTTAATATATGGCTAGCAAGTTATTTCATAACTAGCGCGTTAATATATGGCTAGCATGTTATTTCATAACTAGCGCGTTAATATATGGCTAGCATGTTATTTCATAACTAGCGCGTTAATATATGGCTAGCATGTTATTTCATAACTAGCGCGTTAATATATGGCTAGCATGTTATTTCATAACTAGCGCGTTAATATATGGCTAGCAATTATTTCATAACTAGCGCGTTAATATATGGCTAGCATGTTATTTCATAACTAGCGCGTTAATATATGGCTAGCATGTTATTTCATAACTAGCGCGTTAATATATGGCTAGCATGTTATTTCATAACTAGCGCGTTAATATATGGCTAGCAAGTTATTTCATAACTAGCGCGTTAATATATGGCTAGCAAGTTATTTCATAACTAGCGCGTTAATATATGGCTAGCAAGTTATTTCATAACTAGCGCGTTAATATATGGCTAGCAAGTTATTTCATAACTAGCGCGTTAATATATGGCTAGCATGTTATTTCATAACTAGCGCGTTAATATATGGCTAGCAATTATTTCATAACTAGCGCGTTAATATATGGCTAGCAAGTTATTTCATAACTAGCGCGTTAATATATGGCTAGCATGTTATTTCATAACTAGCGCGTTAATATATGGCTAGCAAGTTATTTCATAACTAGCGCGTTAATATATGGCTAGCAAGTTATTTCATAACTAGCGCGTTAATATATGGCTAGCAAATTATTTCATAACTAGCGCGTTAATATATGGCTAGCATGTTATTTCATAACTAGCGCGTTAATATATGGCTAGCAATTATTTCATAACTAGCGCGTTAATATATGGCTAGCATGTTATTTCATAACTAGCGCGTTAATATATGGCTAGCATGTTATTTCATAACTAGCGCGTTAATATATGGCTAGCAAGTTATTTCATAACTAGCGCGTTAATATATGGCTAGCAAGTTATTTCATAACTAGCGCGTTAATATATGGCTAGCAAGTTATTTCATAACTAGCGCGTTAATATATGGCTAGCATGTTATTTCATAACTAGCGCATTAATATATGGCTAGCAAGTTATTTCATAACTAGCGCGTTAATATATGGCTAGCAAGTTATTTCATAACTAGCGCGTTAATATATGGCTAGCAAGTTATTTCATAACTAGCGCGTTAATATATGGCTAGCAAGTTATTTCATAACTAGCGCGTTAATATATGGCTAGCAATTATTTCATAACTAGCGCATTAATATATGGCTAGCAAGTTATTTCATAACTAGCGCGTTAATATATGGCTAGCATGTTATTTCATAACTAGCGGGCTAATATATGGCTAGCAGTTATTTCATAACTAGCGCGTTAATATATGGCTAGCAAGTTATTTCATAACTAGCGCGTTAATATATGGCTAGCAAGTTATTTCATAACTAGCGCGTTAATATATGGCTAGCAAGTTATTTCATAACTAGCGTGTTAATATATGGCTAGCAAGTTATTTCATAACTAGCGCGTTAATATATGGCTAGCATGTTATTTCATAAACTAGCGCGTTAATATATGGCTAGCAAGTTATTTCATAACTAGCGCGTTAATATATGGCTAGCATGTTATTTCATAACTAGCGCGTTAATATATGGCTAGCATGTTATTTCATAACTAGCGCGTTAATATATGGCTAGCATGTTATTTCATAACTAGCGCGTTAATATATGGCTAGCAAGTTATTTCATAACTAGCGCGTTAATATATGGCTAGCAAGTAATTTCACAATTAGCGCGTTAATATATGGCTAGCATGTTATTTCATAACTAGCGCGTTAATATATGGCTAGCAAGTTATTTCATAACTAGCGGGTTAATATATGTCTAGCAAAGAATTTCATAACTAGCACGTTAATATACGGCTAGCAAGTTATTTCATAACTAGCGCGTTAATATATGGCTAGCAAGTTATTTCATAACTAGCGCGTTAATATATGGCTAGCAAGCAATTTCATAACTAGCGCGTTAATATATGGCTAGCAATTATTTCATAACTAGCGCATTAATATATGGCTAGCAAGTTATTTCATAACTAGCGCGTTAATATATGGCTAGCATGTTATTTCATAACTAGCGCGTTAATATATGGCTAGCAAGTTATTTCATAACTAGCATGTTAATATATGGCTAGCAAGTTATTTCATAACTAGCGCGTTAATATATGGCTAGCAAGTAATTTCATAACTAGCGCGTTAATATATGGCTAGCAAGTTATTTCATAACTAGCGCGTTAATATATGGCTAGCATGTTATTTCATAACTAGCGCGTTAATATATGGCTAGCAATTATTTCATAACTAGCGCGTTAATATATGGCTAGCAAGTTATTTCATAACTAGCGCGTTAATATATGGCTAGCAATTATTTCATAACTAGCGCGTTAATATATGGCTAGCAATTATTTCATAACTAGCGCGTTAATATATGGCTAGCAATTATTTCATAACTAGCGCGTTAATATATGGCTAGCAAGTTATTTCATAACTAGCGCGTTAATATATGGCTAGCAAGTTATTTCATAACTAGCGCGTTAATATATGGCTAGCAAGTTATTTCATAACTAGCGCGTTAATATATGGCTAGCAAGTTATTTCATAACTAGCGCGTTAATATATGGCTAGCAATTATTTCATAACTAGCGCGTTAATATATGGCTAGCAAGTTATTTCATAACTAGCGCGTTAATATATGGCTAGCAATTATTTCATAACTAGCGCGTTAATATATGGCTAGCATGTTATTTCATAACTAGCGCGTTAATATATGGCTAGCAATTATTTCATAACTAGCGCGTTAATATATGGCTAGCAAGTTATTTCATAACTAGCGCGTTAATATATGGCTAGCAAGTTATTTCATAACTAGCGCGTTAATATATGGCTAGCAAGTTATTTCATAACTAGCGCGTTAATATATGGCTAGCATGTTATTTCATAACTAGCGCGTTAATATATGGCTAGCAAGTTATTTCATAACTAGCGCGTTAATATATGGCTAGCAAGTTATTTCATAACTAGCGCGTTAATATATGGCTAGCAATTATTTCATAACTAGCGCGTTAATATATGGCTAGCATGTTATTTCATAACTAGCGCGTTAATATATGGCTAGCAGTTATTTCATAACTAGCGCGTTAATATATGGCTAGCAAGTTATTTCATAACTAGCGCGTTAATATATGGCTAGCAATTATTTCATAACTAGCGCGTTAATATATGGCTAGCATGTTATTTCATAACTAGCGCGTTAATATATGGCTAGCAATTATTTCATAACTAGCGCGTTAATATATGGCTAGCAAGTTATTTCATAACTAGCGCGTTAATATATGGCTAGCATGTTATTTCATAACTAGCGCGTTAATATATGGCTAGCATGTTATTTCATAACTAGCGCGTTAATATATGGCTAGCAAGTTATTTCATAACTAGCGCGTTAATATATGGCTAGCATGTTATTTCATAACTAGCGCGTTAATATATGGCTAGCAAGTTATTTCATAACTAGCGCGTTAATATATGGCTAGCAAGTTATTTCATAACTAGCGCGTTAATATATGGCTAGCATGTTATTTCATAACTAGCGCATTAATATATGGCTAGCAAGTTATTTCATAACTAGCGCGTTAATATATGGCTAGCAAGTTATTTCATAACTAGCGCGTTAATATATGGCTAGCATGTTATTTCATAACTAGCGCGTTAATATATGGCTAGCAATTATTTGATGACTAGCGCGTTAATATATGGCTAGCAAGTTATTTCATAACTAGCGCGTTAATATATGGCTAGCAATTATTTCATAACTAGCGCGTTAATATATGGCTAGCATGTTATTTCATAACTAGCGCGTTAATATATGGCTAGCAAGTTATTTCATAACTAGCGCGTTAATATATGGCTAGCAAGTTATTTCATAACTAGCGCGTTAATATATGGCTAGCAAGTATTTCATAACTAGCGCGTTAATATATGGCTAGCAAGTTATTTCATAACTAGCGCGTTAATATATGGCTAGCAATTATTTCATAACTAGCGCGTTAATATATGGCTAGCAAGTTATTTCATAACTAGCGCGTTAATATATGGCTAGCAAGTTATTTCACAACTAGCGCGTTAATATATGGCTAGCAAGTTATTTCAGACTAGCGCGTTAATATATGGCTAGCAAGTTATTTCATAACTAGCGCGTTAATATATGGCTAGCAGTTATTTCATAACTAGCGCGTTAATATATGGCTAGCAAGTTATTTCATAACTAGCGCGTTAATATATGGCTAGCAAGTTATTTCATAACTAGCGCGTTAATATATGGCTAGCAAGTTATTTCATAACTAGCGCGTTAATATATGGCTAGCAATTATTTCATAACTAGCACGTTAATATATGGCTAGCAAGTTATTTCATAACTAGCGCGTTAATATATGGCTAGCAAGTTATTTCATAACTAGCGCGTTAATATATGGCTAGCAAGTTATTTCATAACTAGCGCGTTAATATATGGCTAGCAATTATTTCATAACTAGCGCGTTAATATATGGCTAGCAAGTTATTTCATAACTAGCGCGTTAATATATGGCTAGCAAGTTATTTCATAACTAGCGCGTTAATATATGGCTAGCAATTTATTTACAGCTAGCGCGTTAATATATGGCTAGCAAGTTATTTCATACTAGCGCGTTAATATATGGCTAGCAAGTTATTTCATAACTAGCGCGTTAATATATGGCTAGCAATTATTTCATAACTAGCGCGTTAATATATGGCTAGCAAGTTATTTCATAACTAGCGCGTTAATATATGGCTAGCAAGTTATTTCATAACTAGCGCGTTAATATATGGCTAGCAAGTTATTTCATAACTAGCGCGTTAATATATGGCTAGCAAGTTATTTCATAACTAGCGCGTTAATATATGGCTAGCAAGTTATTTCATAACTAGCGCGTTAATATATGGCTAGCAAGTTATTTCATAACTAGCGCGTTAATATATGGCTAGCAAGTTATTTCATAACTAGCGCGTTAATATATGGCTAGCATGTTATTTCATAACTAGCGCGTTAATATATGGCTAGCAAGTTATTTCATAACTAGCGCGTTAATATATGGCTAGCAAGTTATTTCATAACTAGCGCGTTAATATATGGCTAGCAAGTTATTTCATAACTAGCGCGTTAATATATGGCTAGCAAGTTATTTCATAACTAGCGCGTTAATATATGGCTAGCAAGTTATTTCATAACTAGCGCGTTAATATATGGCTAGCAAGTTATTTCATAACTAGCGCGTTAATATATGGCTAGCATGTTATTTCATAACTAGCGCGTTAATATATGGCTAGCAAGTTATTTCATAACTAGCGCGTTAATATATGGCTAGCAAGTTATTTCATAACTAGCGCGTTAATATATGGCTAGCAAGTTATTTCATAACTAGCGCGTTAATATATGGCTAGCAAATTATTTCATAACTAGCGCGTTAATATATGGCTAGCAATTATTTCATAACTAGCGCGTTAATATATGGCTAGCAAGTTATTTCATAACTAGCGCGTTAATATATGGCTAGCAAGTTATTTCATAACTAGCGCGTTAATATATGGCTAGCAAGTTATTTCATAACTAGCGCGTTAATATATGGCTAGCAATTATTTCATAACTAGCGCGTTAATATATGGCTAGCAAGTTATTTCATAACTAGCGCGTTAATATATGGCTAGCAAGTTATTTCATAACTAGCGCGTTAATATATGGCTAGCAGTTATTTCATAACTAGCGCGTTAATATATGGCTAGCATGTTATTTCATAACTAGCGCGTTAATATATGGCTAGCAAGTTATTTCATAACTAGCGCGTTAATATATGGCTAGCAAGTTATTTCATAACTAGCGCGTTAATATATGGCTAGCAAGTTATTTCATAACTAGCGCGTTAATATATGGCTAGCAAGTTATTTCATAACTAGCGCGTTAATATATGGCTAGCAAGTTATTTCATAACTAGCGCGTTAATATATGGCTAGCAAGTTATTTCATAACTAGCGCGTTAATATATGGCTAGCAAGTTATTTCATAACTAGCGCGTTAATATATGGCTAGCAAGTTATTTCATAACTAGCGCGTTAATATATGGCTAGCAAGTTATTTCATAACTAGCGCGTTAATATATGGCTAGCATGTTATTTCATAACTAGCGCGTTAATATATGGCTAGCATGTTATTTCATAACTAGCGCGTTAATATATGGCTAGCAGTTATTTCATAACTAGCGCGTTAATATATGGCTAGCATGTTATTTCATAACTAGCGCGTTAATATATGGCTAGCAGTTATTTCATAACTAGCGCGTTAATATATGGCTAGCAAGTTATTTCATAACTAGCGCGTTAATATATGGCTAGCATGTTATTTCATAACTAGCGCGTTAATATATGGCTAGCAATTATTTCATAACTAGCGCGTTAATATATGGCTAGCATGTTATTTCATAACTAGCGCGTTAATATATGGCTAGCATGTTATTTCATAACTAGCGCGTTAATATATGGCTAGCATGTTATTTCATAACTAGCGCGTTAATATATGGCTAGCAAGTTATTTCATAACTAGCGCGTTAATATATGGCTAGCATGTTATTTCATAACTAGCGCGTTAATATATGGCTAGCAAGTTATTTCATAACTAGCGCGTTAATATATGGCTAGCAAGTTATTTCATAACTAGCGCGTTAATATATGGCTAGCATGTTATTTCATAACTAGCGCGTTAATATATGGCTAGCAAGTTATTTCATAACTAGCGCGTTAATATATGGCTAGCATGTTATTTCATAACTAGCGCGTTAATATATGGCTAGCATGTTATTTCATAACTAGCGCGTTAATATATGGCTAGCAAGTTATTTCATAACTAGCGCGTTAATATATGGCTAGCAATTATTTCATAACTAGCGCGTTAATATATGGCTAGCAAGTTATTTCATAACTAGCGCGTTAATATATGGCTAGCAAGTTATTTCATAACTAGCGCGTTAATATATGGCTAGCAAGTTATTTCATAACTAGCGCGTTAATATATGGCTAGCAAGTTATTTCATAACTAGCGCGTTAATATATGGCTAGCATGTTATTTCATAACTAGCGCGTTAATATATGGCTAGCAAGTTATTTCATAACTAGCGCGTTAATATATGGCTAGCAAGTTATTTCATAACTAGCGCGTTAATATATGGCTAGCAAGTTATTTCATAACTAGCGCGTTAATATATGGCTAGCATGTTATTTCATAACTAGCGCGTTAATATATGGCTAGCATGTTATTTCATAACTAGCGCGTTAATATATGGCTAGCATGTTATTTCATAACTAGCGCGTTAATATATGGCTAGCATGTTATTTCATAACTAGCGCGTTAATATATGGCTAGCAAGTTATTTCATAACTAGCGCGTTAATATATGGCTAGCAATTATTTCATAACTAGCGCGTTAATATATGGCTAGCATGTTATTTCATAACTAGCGCGTTAATATATGGCTAGCAAGTTATTTCATAACTAGCGCGTTAATATATGGCTAGCATGTTATTTCATAACTAGCGCGTTAATATATGGCTAGCATGTTATTTCATAACTAGCGCGTTAATATATGGCTAGCAAGTTATTTCATAACTAGCGCGTTAATATATGGCTAGCATGTTATTTCATAACTAGCGCGTTAATATATGGCTAGCATGTTATTTCATAACTAGCGCGTTAATATATGGCTAGCATGTTATTTCATAACTAGCGCGTTAATATATGGCTAGCAAGTTATTTCATAACTAGCGCGTTAATATATGGCTAGCAAGTTATTTCATAACTAGCGCGTTAATATATGGCTAGCATGTTATTTCATAACTAGCGCGTTAATATATGGCTAGCAAGTTATTTCATAACTAGCGCGTTAATATATGGCTAGCAAGTTATTTCATAACTAGCGCGTTAATATATGGCTAGCAAGTTATTTCATAACTAGCGCGTTAATATATGGCTAGCATGTTATTTCATAACTAGCGCGTTAATATATGGCTAGCAAGTTATTTCATAACTAGCGCGTTAATATATGGCTAGCATGTTATTTCATAACTAGCGCGTTAATATATGGCTAGCATGTTATTTCATAACTAGCGCGTTAATATATGGCTAGCAATTATTTCATAACTAGCGCGTTAATATATGGCTAGCAATTATTTCATAACTAGCGCGTTAATATATGGCTAGCATGTTATTTCATAACTAGCGCGTTAATATATGGCTAGCAATTATTTCATGACTAGCGCGTTAATATATGGCTAGCATGTTATTTCATAACTAGCGCGTTAATATATGGCTAGCATGTTATTTCATAACTAGCGCGTTAATATATGGCTAGCATGTTATTTCATAACTAGCGCGTTAATATATGGCTAGCAAGTTATTTCATAACTAGCGCGTTAATATATGGCTAGCATGTTATTTCATAACTAGCGCGTTAATATATGGCTAGCAAGTTATTTCATAACTAGCGCGTTAATATATGGCTAGCATGTTATTTCATAACTAGCGCGTTAATATATGGCTAGCAAGTTATTTCATAACTAGCGCGTTAATATATGGCTAGCAAGTTATTTCATAACTAGCGCGTTAATATATGGCTAGCATGTTATTTCATAACTAGCGCGTTAATATATGGCTAGCAAGTTATTTCATAACTAGCGCGTTAATATATGGCTAGCAATTATTTCATAACTAGCGCGTTAATATATGGCTAGCAATATTTCATAACTAGCGCGTTAATATATGGCTAGCATGTTATTTCATAACTAGCGCGTTAATATATGGCTAGCAAGTTATTTCATAACTAGCGCGTTAATATATGGCTAGCAAGTTATTTCATAACTAGCGCGTTAATATATGGCTAGCAAGTTATTTCATAACTAGCGCGTTAATATATGGCTAGCATGTTATTTCATAACTAGCGCGTTAATATATGGCTAGCATGTTATTTCATAACTAGCGCGTTAATATATGGCTAGCATGTTATTTCATAACTAGCGCGTTAATATATGGCTAGCAATTATTTCATAACTAGCGCGTTAATATATGGCTAGCATGTTATTTCATAACTAGCGCGTTAATATATGGCTAGCATGTTATTTCATAACTAGCGCATTAATATATGGCTAGCATGTTATTTCATAACTAGCGCGTTAATATATGGCTAGCATGTTATTTCATAACTAGCGCGTTAATATATGGCTAGCAAAGTTATTTCATAACCAGCGCGTTAATATATGGCTAGCATGTTATTTCATAACTAGCGCTAGATATATGGCTAGCATGTTATTTCATAACTAGCGCGTTAATATATGGCTAGCATGTTATTTCATAACTAGCGCGTTAATATATGGCTAGCATGTTATTTCATAACTAGCGCGTTAATATATGGCTAGCATGTTATTTCATAACTAGCGCGTTAATATATGGCTAGCAAGTTATTTCATAACTAGCGCGTTAATATATGGCTAGCAAGTTATTTCATAACTAGCGCGTTAATATATGGCTAGCATGTTATTTCATAACTAGCGCGTTAATATATGGCTAGCATGTTATTTCATAACTAGCGCGTTAATATATGGCTAGCAAGTTATTTCATAACTAGCGCATTAATATATGGCTAGCAAGTTATTTCATAACTAGCGCGTTAATATATGGCTAGCAAGTTATTTCATAACTAGCGCGTTAATATATGGCTAGCAAGTTATTTCATAACTAGCGCGTTAATATATGGCTAGCATGTTATTTCATAACTAGCGCGTTAATATATGGCTAGCATGTTATTTCATAACTAGCGCGTTAATATATGGCTAGCATGTTATTTCATAACTAGCGCGTTAATATATGGCTAGCATGTTATTTCATAACTAGCGCGTTAATATATGGCTAGCATGTTATTTCATAACTAGCGTGTTAATATATGGCTAGCAAGTTATTTCATAACTAGCGCGTTAATATATGGCTAGCAAGTTATTTCATGACTAGCGCGTTAATATATGGCTAGCATGTTATTTCATAACTAGCGCGTTAATATATGGCTAGCAATTATTTCATAACTAGCGCGTTAATATATGGCTAGCAAATTATTTCATAACTAGCGCGTTAATATATGGCTAGCAATTATTTCATACTAGCGCGTTAATATATGGCTAGCAATTATTTCATAACTAGCGCGTTAATATATGGCTAGCATGTTATTTCATAACTAGCGCGTTAATATATGGCTAGCAAATTATTTCATAACTAGCGCGTTAATATATGGCTAGCATGTTATTTCATAACTAGCGCGTTAATATATGGCTAGCATGTTATTTCATAACTAGCGCGTTAATATATGGCTAGCAATTATTTCATAACTAGCGCGTTAATATATGGCTAGCAAGTTATTTCATAACTAGCGCGTTAATATATGGCTAGCAAGTTATTTCATAACTAGCGCGTTAATATATGGCTAGCATGTTATTTCATAACTAGCGCGTTAATATATGGCTAGCATGTTATTTCATAACTAGCGCGTTAATATATGGCTAGCAAGTTATTTCATAACTAGCGTGTAATATATGGCTAGCAAGTATTTCATAACTAGCGCGTTAATATATGGCTAGCATGTTATTTCATAACTAGCGCGTTAATATATGGCTAGCATGTTATTTCATAACTAGCGCATTAATATATGGCTAGCAATTATTTCATAACTAGCGCGTTAATATATGGCTAGCATGTTATTTCATAACTAGCGCGTTAATATATGGCTAGCATGTTATTTCATAACTAGCGCGTTAATATATGGCTAGCAAGTTATTTCATAACTAGCGCGTTAATATATGGCTAGCATGTTATTTCATAACTAGCGCGTTAATATATGGCTAGCAATTATTTCATAACTAGCGCGTTAATATATGGCTAGCATGTTATTTCATAACTAGCGCGTTAATATATGGCTAGCATGTTATTTCATAACTAGCGCGTTAATATATGGCTAGCATGTTATTTCATAACTAGCGCTAGATATATGGCTAGCATGTTATTTCATAACTAGCGCGTTAATATATGGCTAGCATGTTATTTCATAACTAGCGCGTTAATATATGGCTAGCAAGTTATTTCATAACTAGCGCGTTAATATATGGCTAGCATGTTATTTCATAACTAGCGCTAGATATATGGCTAGCATGTTATTTCATAACTAGCGCATTAATATATGGCTAGCATTTAATTCATAACTAGCGCTAGATATATGGCTAGCATGTTATTTCATAACTAGCGCGTTAATATATGGCTAGCAATTATTTCATAACTAGCGCGTTAATATATGGCTAGCATGTTATTTCATAACTAGCGCGTTAATATATGGCTAGCATGTTATTTCATAACTAGCGCGTTAATATATGGCTAGCATGTTATTTCATAACTAGCGCGTTAATATATGGCTAGCATGTTATTTCATAACTAGCGCGTTAATATATGGCTAGCAAGTTATTTCATAACTAGCGCGTTAATATATGGCTAGCAATTATTTCATAACTAGCGCGTTAATATATGGCTAGCAAATTATTTCATAACTAGCGCGTTAATATATGGCTAGCATGTTATTTCATAACTAGCGCGTTAATATATGGCTAGCAATTATTTCATAACTAGCGCGTTAATATATGGCTAGCAATTATTTCATAACTAGCGCGTTAATATATGGCTAGCATGTTATTTCATAAACTAGCGCGTTAATATATGGCTAGCAATTATTTCATAACTAGCGCGTTAATATATGGCTAGCATGTTATTTCATAACTAGCGCGTTAATATATGGCTAGCAAATTATTTCATAACTAGCGCGTTAATATATGGCTAGCATGTTATTTCATAACTAGCGCGTTAATATATGGCTAGCAAGTTATTTCATAACTAGCGCGTTAATATATGGCTAGCATGTTATTTCATAACTAGCGCGTTAATATATGGCTAGCATGTTATTTCATAACTAGCGCGTTAATATATGGCTAGCATGTTATTTCATAACTAGCGCGTTAATATATGGCTAGCAAGTATTTCATAACTAGCGCGTTAATATATGGCTAGCAAGTTATTTCATAACTAGCGCGTTAATATATGGCTAGCATGTTATTTCATAACTAGCGCGTTAATATATGGCTAGCAAGTTATTTCATAACTAGCGCGTTAATATATGGCTAGCAAGCAATTTCATAACTAGCGCGTTAATATATGGCTAGCAATTATTTCATAACTAGCGCGTTAATATATGGCTAGCAAGCAATTTCATAACTAGCGCGTTAATATATGGCTAGCAATTATTTCATAACTAGCACATTAATATATGGCTAGCAAGTTATTTAATAACTAGCGCGTTAATATATGGCTAGCATGTAATTTCATAACTAACGGGCTAATATATGACTAGCAATTATTTCATAACTAGCATGTTAATATATGGCTAGCAAGTTATTTCATAACTAGCGCGTTAATATATGGCTAGCAAGTATTTCATAACTAGCGGGTTAATATATGGCTAGCAAGTTATTTCATAACTAGTGCGTTAATATATGGCTAGCAAGTTATTTCATAACTAGCGTGCTAATATATGGCTAGCAAGTAATTTCACAATTAGCGCATTGATATATTCCGCATTAATGTTATTTCATAAATAGCTTGTTAATATATTGCTAGAAAATTATTTCATAACTAACGCGTTAATGTATGGCTAGCATGTTATTTCATAACTAGCGCGTTAATATATGGCTAGCATGTTATTTCATAACTAGCGCGTTAATATATGGCTAGCATGTTATTTCATAACTAGCGCGTTAATATATGGCTAGCAAGTAATTTCATAACTAGCGCGTTAATATATGGCTAGCAAGTAATTTCACAATTAGCGCGTTAATATATGGCTAGCATGTTATTTCACAACTAGCGCACTAATATATGGGCCAGCAATTTATTTCATAACTAGCGCGTTAATATATGGCTAGCAAATAATTTCACAACTAGCGGGTTAATATATGGCTAGCAAGCAATTTCATAACTAGCGCGTTAATATATGGCTAGCAATCAGTTTCATAACTAGCGCGTTAATATATGGCTAACAAGCAATTTCATAACTAGCGCGTTAATATATGGCTAGCAATTATTTCATAACTAGCGCATTAATATATGGCTAGCAAGTTATTTCATAACTAGCGCGTTAATATATGGCTAGCATGTATTTCATAACTAGCGCGTTAATATATGGCTAGCAATTATTTCATAACTAGCATGTTAATATATGGCTAGCAAGTTATTTCATAACTAGCGCGTTAATATATGGCTAGCAAGTTATTTCATAACTAGCGGTTAATATATGGCTAGCATGTTATTTCATAAACTAGCGCGTTAATATATGGCTAGCATGTTATTTCATAACTAGCGCGTTAATATATGGCTAGCAATTATTTCATAACTAGCGCGTTAATATATGGCTAGCAATTATTTCATAACTAGCGCGTTAATATATGGCTAGCAATTATTTCATAACTAGCGCGTTAATATATGGCTAGCAAGTTATTTCATAACTAGCGCGTTAATATATGGCTAGCAATTATTTCATAACTAGCGCGTTAATATATGGCTAGCAAGTTATTTCATAACTAGCGCGTTAATATATGGCTAGCAAGTTATTTCATAACTAGCGCGTTAATATATGGCTAGCAAGTTATTTCATAACTAGCGCGTTAATATATGGCTAGCAGTTATTTCATAACTAGCGCGTTAATATATGGCTAGCAATTATTTCATAACTAGCGCGTTAATATATGGCTAGCAAGTTATTTCATAACTAGCGCGTTAATATATGGCTAGCAAGTATTTCATAACTAGCGTGTTAATATATGGCTAGCATGTTATTTCATAACTAGCGCGTTAATATATGGCTAGCAATTATTTGATGACTAGCGCGTTAATATATGGCTAGCAAGTTATTTCATAACTAGCGCGTTAATATATGGCTAGCAATTATTTCATAACTAGCGCATTAATGTATGGCTAGCAAGTTATTTCATAACTAGCGCGTTAATATATGGCTAGCATGTTATTTCATAACTAGCGCGTTAATATATGGCTAGCAAGTTATTTCATAACTAGCGCGTTAATATATGGCTAGCAAGTTATTTCATAACTAGCGCGTTAATATATGGCTAGCAATTATTTCATAACTAGCGCGTTAATATATGGCTAGCATGTTATTTCATAACTAGCGGGTTAATATATGGCTAACAATTATTTGATGACTAGCGCGTTAATATATGGCTAGCAAGTTATTTCATAACTAGCGTGTTAATATATGGCTAGCAATTATTTCATAACTAGCGCGTTAATATATGGCTAGCATGTTATTTCATAACAAGCAGGTTAATATATGGTTAGCATGTTATTTCATAACTAGCACGTTAATATATGGCTAGCAAGTTATTTCATAACTAGCACGTTAATATATGGCTAGCATGTTATTTCATAACTAGCGCGTTAATATATGGCTAGCATGTTATTTCATAACTAGTGCGTTACTATATGGCTAGGAAGCTATTTCATAACTAGCGCGTTAATATATGGCTAGCATGTTATTTCATGACTAGCACGTTAATATATGGCTAGCAAATAATTTCACAACTAGCGGGTTAATATATGGCTAGCAAGCAATTTCATAACTAGCGCGTTAATATATGGCTAGCATGTTATTTCATAACTAGCGCGTTAATATATGGCTAGCAAGCAATTTCATAACTAGCGCGTTAATATATGGCTAGAAACCAATTTCCTAACTAGCGTGTTAATATATGGCTAGCATGTTATTTCATAACTAGCGCGTTAATATATGGCTAACAATTATTTGATGATTAGCGCGTTAATATATGGCTAGCAAGTTATTCCATAACTAGTGCCTTAATATATGGCTAGCAATTATTTTATAACTAGCGCGTTAATATATGGCTAGCATGTTATTTCATAACTAGCACGTTAATATATGGCTAGCAAGTTATTTCACAGCTAGCACGTTAATATATGGCTAGCAAGTTATTTCACAGCTAGCGGGTTAATATATGGCTAGCAAGTCATTTTACAGCTAGCGGATTAATATATAGCTAGCAATTAATTTCATAGTTAGCGGGTTATTATATAGCTAGCAATTAATTTCACAGCTAGCGGGTTAATATATAGCTAGCAAGTTATTTCACAGCTAGCGGGTTAATATATGGCTAGCAAGTTATTTCACCGCTAGCGCGTTAATATATGGTTAGCAAGTTATGTCAGGCTTAGCGGGTTAATATATAGCTAGCAAGTTATTTCACGACTAGCGGGTTAATATATGGCTAGAAATTAATTTCACAGCTAGCGGGTTAATAGTTAGCTAGCAAGTTATTTTACAGCTAGCGGGTTAATATATAGCTAGCAAGTTATTTCACAGCTAGCGGGTTAATATATAGCCAGCAAGTTATTTCACAGTTAGCAGCTTAATATATGGCTAGAAATTAATTTCACAGCTAGCACGTTAATACATAGCTAGCAAGTTGTTTCACAGCTAGCGTGTTAATATATACCTAGCACGTTGTTTCACAGCTAGCGGGTTAATATTTAGCTAGCAAGTTGTTTCACAGCTAGCGTGTTAATATATGGCTAGCAATTAATTTCACAGCTAGCGCATTACTATATGGCTAGCAAGTTATTTCACAGCTAGTGCGTTAATATATAGCTAGCAAGCTATTTCACAGCTAGCTTGTTAATATATGGCTAGCAATTTATTTTACAGCTAGCGTGTTAATATATGGTTAGCAAGTTATGTCAGGGTTAGCGGGTTAATATATAGCTAGCAAGTTATTTCATGGCTAGCCGGTTAATATATAGCTAGCAATTAATTTCACAGCCAGCGGGTTAATATATAGCTAGCAAGTTATTTCACAGCTAGCGGGTTAATATATGGCTAGCAATTAATTTCACAGCTAGCGCGTTAATATATAGCTAGCAAGCTATTTCTCAGCTAGCTCATTAATATATGGCTAGCAAGTTATTTCACAGCTAGCGGGTTAATATATGGCTAGCAAGTAATTTTATAACTAGCGGGCTAATATATGGCTAGCAAGCAATTTCATAACTAGCGGGCTAATATATGGCTAGCAAGTTATTTAATCACTAGCACGTTAATATATGGCTAGCATGTTATTTCCTAACTAGCGCGTTAATATATGGCTAGCAAGTTATTTCACAGCTAGCACGTTAATATATGGCTAGCAAGTTATTTCACAGCTAGCGCGTTAATATATAGCTAGCAAGCTATTTCTCAGCTAGCTCGTTAATATATGGCTAGCAAGTTATTTCATAGCTAGCGGGTTAATATATAGTTAGCAAGTAATTTTATAACTAGCGGGCTAATATATGGCTAGCAAGTTATTTAATCACTAGCACGTTAATATATGGCTAGCATGTTATTTCATAACTAGCGCGTTAATATATGGCTAGCAAGTTATTTCACCGCTAGCGCGTTAATATATGGTTAGCAAGTTATGTCAGGCTTAGCGGGTTAATATATAGCTAGCAAGTTATTTCACGACTAGCGGGTTAATATATGGCTAGAAATTAATTTCACAGCTAGCGGGTTAATAGTTAGCTAGCACGTTATTTTACAGCTAGCGGGTTAATACATAGCCAGCAAGTTATTTCACAGTTAGCGGCTTAATATATGGCTAGAAATTAATTTCACAGCTAGCACGTTAATACATAGCTAGCAAGTTGTTTCACAGCTAGCGTGTTAATATATACCTAGCACGTTGTTTCACAGCTAGCGGGTTAATATTTAGCTAGCAAGTTGTTTCACAGCTAGTGCGTTAATATATAGCTAGCAAGCTATTTCACAGCTAGCTTGTTAATATATGGCTAGCAATTTATTTTACAGCTAGCGTGTTAATATATGGTTAGCAAGTTATGTCAGGGTTAGCGTGTTAATATATAGCTAGCAAGTTATTTCATTGCTAGCCGGTTAATATATAGCTAGCAATTAATTTCACAGCCAGCGGGTTAATATATAGCTAGCAAGTTATTTCACAGCTAGCGGGTTAATATATGGCTAGCAATTAATTTCACAGCTAGCGCGTTAATATATAGCTAGCAAGCTATTTCTCAGCTAGCTCGTTAATATATGGCTAGCAAGTTATTTCACAGCTAGCGGGTTAATATATAGTTAGCAAGTAATTTCATAACTAGCGGGCTAATATATAGCTAGCAAGCAATTTCATAACTAGCGCGTTAATATATGGCTAGCAAGTTATTTAATCACTAGCACGTTAATATATGGCTAGCATGTTATTTCATAACTAGCGCGTTAATATATGGCTAGCAAGTTATTTCACAGCTAGCACGTTAATATATGGCTAGCAAGTTATTTCACAGCTAGCGGGTTAATATATAGCTAGCAATTAATTTCACAGCTAGCGGGTTATTATATAGCTAGCAATTAATTTCACAGCTAGCGGCTTAATATGTAGCTAGCAAGTTATTTCACATTTAGCGGGTTAATATATGGCTAGCAATTAATTTCACAGCTAGTCGGTTAATATATAGCTAGCAGTTTATTTCACAGCTAGCGGGTTAATATATGGCTAGCAAGTTATTTCACAGCTAGCGGGTTAATATGTAGCTAGCAAGTTGTTTCACATTTAGCGGGTTAATATATGGCTAGCAATTAATTTCACAGCTAGCGGGTTAATATATAGCTAGCACTTTATTTCACAGCTAGCGGGTTAATATATGGCTAGCAATTTATTTCACAGCTAGCTTGTTAATATATGACTAGCAATTTATTTTACAGCTAGCACGTTAATATATGGTTAGCAAGTTATGTCAGGGTTAGCGGGTTAATATATAGCTAGCAAGTTATTTCATGGCTAGCGGGTTAATATATAGCTAGCAATTAATTTCACAGCCAGCAGGTTAATATATAGCTAGCAAGTTATTTCATAGCTAGCAGGTTAATATATGGCTAGCAAGTTATTTCACAGCTAGCGCGTTAATATATAGCTAGCAAGCTATTTCTCAGCTAACGGGTTAATATATAGTTAGCAAGTAATTTCATAACTAGCGGGCTAATATATGGCTAGCAAGCAATTTCATAACTAGCGCGTTAATATATGGCTAGCATGTTATTTCATAACTAGCGCGTTAATATATGGCTAGCAAGTTATTTCACAGCTAGCACGTTAATATATGGCTAGCAAGTTATTTCACAGCTAGCGGGTTAATATATGGCTAGCAATTAATTTCACAGCTAGCGCGTTAATATATGGCTAGCAAGTTATTTCACAGCTAGCAGGTTAATATATAGCTAGCAATTTATTTCACAGCTAGCGGGTTAATATATGGCTAGCAAGTTGTTTCACAGCTAGCGCGTTAATATAAAAATCAACCACTTGCACCAAAATACAACTTGCTTCCACTTTGCCATTTTGAAAAAGGTTCAAACTTTAAACTATTAAAAGTCATTTGGGGGCAAAGTAAGCCTAAGCAGACACTGCAAGACTTAAAACCTCAACAGGTTTCTAAAATGGAGAGCATCACAAACTTAATGTCAGTTTGTCACAGAATTTCTTGTTTTGTTGTTCTCAGACTAGACGACAGGGTAAAGGGACAGAGTAACACAGCGAGTTTGGGCTATGAATAAGAGCTCCTACATATCCTCATTCACAACACAAATAAAGCCAAACGTACTGGATCAGACCTGTTCATGCTTCTATGTGCAGTGAAAGCACAAACTGGATTAATATGTGGTGAGAAGCTCTGATATCACAGTGAGAGCTGGAGGAACGTTTCACTACAAACTGGCAGCTGAATCAAAATTGTAAAGAGAAACCTGACGACTGGATCAACATTATAAACGTGATATCGGCTCCTATCTGCCTGTGTTTTACACGCAGCTCCGCTGTTCAGGTGGTGAGCATTGACCAATTGACCTTTTTGTCCACTCTCCTAGCTCTCTGACTGGCTGGTTGAATAATTAGTTAAGTGAATCTCTGACCTTCTCACACTGCAGGACTCATGAACATTAAGTCGTAAATATCAAACATGTCTGATAATATCGGACCACCGCCAATCACTCCAGAACTTGAAGGGTTAAAGATTCACTCGCTTCTATTCTCACACTAACAGATCATCTGCGCCATCAGTCGCTTCCGATTGAGCTCTCAACTTGGAAAATCACTTTAAATTGTGAAAATGTGTTGCAAGGGGCGAATCAGGCTTAAAATTGGGCAAAAAATCATGTAGTGTGGGCCCGGCCTAGGAGAACTTTGAGAAAGAGACTTTGGAATAAATTACCTTATAGGACAGATGAAAAAACTGATTACCACTTTTTTTTGTTTTTTTAAATGGAAGAGAGCCGGTATCTCTGGATAAACTGTACGTTGATGTTCAGTTATACTGGGATTATATGCAACTCACTGGCTTTACTAGTGTGTCTCTCCCACTACGTCTCTCTCAATCTATGCAATTTATCAAAGTAAGTAAAAAGCTACTTCACTTCTAATGAATACAACACTAATGTCCATCAGCTACCTTATGTGTCTGAACTACAAAGGTCTTGCTACTTTTAATTTTCTCTATATATTTGTATTTGTCTCATTCTGCTTCAATATTGCATAGCCTTCAGATACCTGTGACCCATATCTTAAGCCCTATTTAGATGGGATTAGTTTTACATGAGGAGGTGGGTGATGTACAGGGAGATTCACTCGAAAGAGGCCCCAAATATTCTGGAATAACTTTTGCTAGGATGAATCAATCTGAACGAAACAACGTGCAATGTGCTCTTCAGTATATGGAGCTTCGAACAAGCTGGGATACCCCTGCGTTGGAGCCATGAGGTAGATGCATACCCCTGTACCCCTTCACTCAGTCACTCAACTTCTCATCAGGATGGTGGTGTACAGTATTGAGCAGCGCATCAAGGTATGTTTTTTTTGGTTCACATTGCTTCATCCTAACTGGAATTACACCAGAATATTTGGGGCCTCTTTTGAGTGAATCTCCCTGTATTTATTACAGGGGTTTTACAGTGATTTTAGTCCCTTCCAAATGAACCATGTCAGTCACACAGTCTATTAAATGGGCTGTAGAAATAGCATCGGGTTATTAATCCTATGCCATAAAACAAGCTATAGAAATGACCTCAGCTTACATCAACCCTACATGAATCGACATGTTGGTAAAAATCATTTTCTGTGGAAAAGGACTTTAACCATGGAGGCTCAAAGAAGAGTGTACTCCATGTTCTCTGTGGTTATCAAGCTGATATGTAACATTCCTGTCCTGTCTCACGGGTACATGTCAGAACGTGTAAAATTACAGAATAAGAGTTTCAATACAATCTTCAAACAAGATTTTATGTAGTGAAGTTGACTGAATTCCCAAGCCAATGACAACGCTAATGAAGCACTGCATCCACTAAAGACAGCAAGGTAAAAGGTTAGGGTGAACAAAATCACAGCTAAATTAAATGTTTTCTACTCATTTCCAGGTTGAATGTTGTGTGTAAATCAAGTAGATATTCCCATCTGACATTTATACAGTGAATTCTTGTTCTGTGCAAACTGGCCATAAACTTTACTGACGTCCTGATGGAAACAGGCATTATCCAGGTCCCCATGGAAAACATATTCTGTCGGAATAGGGCTTTAGAGATATGTTTACTTATTCACCCACATATGCACCATATCCCAACAGCGAAAAAAGAGAAAAAATCATACATTACAGCATTCACACACATACTAGCACACCGCCACACACAGCTTCACACCAGCACTTCCTTATGATAAACTCTACTAAATGCTATCTATTGATATAATTCAAATTTGTCATTAATGATATTTGAGGTATCGGCCAAGTTCTTAGAGGATACTTTTCGATCTACTCTAGATAGTGTGGCTCAGTTAAAAAGTAAAATAGTAAGGCAGAAAAAACTGCCCCTTGGTATAATGACCACACTCGGGCTTTAAAACAGTCTGCCAGACAACTAGAGCGAAAATGGCGCCTGACTAAGCTAGAAGTGTTCCAGTCCGCCTGGAAGGAGAGCCTTATAGACTACAGAAGAGCACTTACTGCAGCACGCTCAGCCTCTCTCTCCTCTCTCATAGAAAACAATAAGAATAATCCTAGATTACTTTTCAGCACAATCTCTAAACTAACAGAGAACAAAACAGTTAGTGAACCCCAGATACCATCAGCCTATAGCAGCAATGATTTTATGAACTTCTTTAGTGATAAAATAGTAGTAAAAATTAGTAAAAATCTAGTAAAAATTGCAAATGATCACAATAGACCAATTAAACTTAGCAAGATTGAGGACTGTATAAGAGACATAAAAGACCGGATGTCGAGTAACTTTCTCCTTCTTTACTCTGATAAAACAGAGGTTCTATTTCTTGGTCCAGAAGCGTCTAGAAACAAACTGTCTACTTTAACACTTAAACTTGACAATCTCTCAGTTGCATCGAGCTCATCTGTAAAAAGCCTTGGTGTCATTATAGACCCTGATCTGTCCTTCAACACACATATAACTAATATTACTAGTACAGCCTTCCTGCATCTCCGCAATGTTGCTAAATTGAGAAATGCATCATCACTACAGAATACAGAGAAGTTAGTTCATGCATTTATTACTTCAAGGCTTGATTACTGTAATGCCCTGCTGGCTGGATGTCCCAGCAAAAGCCTTAACAAGCTTCAGTTGGTCCAGAACGCTGCAGCCAGAGTTCTTACTAGAACCAGAAAGTTTGACCATATCAGCCCAGTTTGATCAAACTTACACTGGTTACCAGTTAAATTTCACATTGATTATAAAATTCTCTTACTGACCTATAAAGCCCTAAACGGACTCGCCCCTCAGTACTTGAGTGAACTTCTCTCCCACTATGAACCATCACGCCTACTTAGATCACAAGGTACTGGCTTACTATTAGTACCTAGAATTAATAAAGCTACATCAGGGGGAAGAGCCTTCTCATACAAAGCCCCCCAGCTTTGGAATAGTCTTCCTGTTAATGTTCGGGACTCAGACACAGCCTCAGTGTTTAAGTCTAGGCTAAAAACTTACTTGTATAGTCAAGCCTTTGGTAATTAGTTTTCCATGTCAGACCTGCCGGAGTCTCCGCTGCTCTGTTAACACTGTAATCTGTGATCAGTCACTTCTGGACCGGCTTACCACCATTGAGCTTCATGCTGTACAACGCTGTGCAATCCTCACCCTCAGATGCTGCTGCTGCTGCATAATCATAAACTAATCAATTTATCCATTGCCCCACCTGTTTTTCCCGCTTTGTACTATAATACCTTATACTAACAATGTTTGCTGTCCGGTGTCGACCAGAGGAGGATGGCTTCCCCTTCTGAGTCTTGGTTCCTCTCAAGGTTTCTTCCTCCTTCTCTTGGGAGTTTTTCCTTGCCACTGTCGCCACTGGCGACGCTCATGGAGGCTCGGACCCAGATTTTCTTTCTGTAATGCAGATTTTTTTCTTTCTGTAAAGCTGCTTTGTGACAACACCTGTTGTAAAAAGCGCTATATAAATAAACTTTGCTTGCTACTCACCAGTTCATTCTTGTGCCAAATAAAGTTGTAGTAAATACGTTCACACTCACACTCGTGTCAGTTTCTTTTTAATGAGAAGTTCAGTTATACCAAACATCTCAAATACACAGTTGTTAATGTCACATCATTATTGTGACCATGCACCCATTTCACTCACAGTGGAAACATGTACTTAATTCAGCCCTCCAATGACACTTTCACACTTCTCTACTAAAAGATCTGGGAATTTGACAGCTATGATAAAAGAGTGGGGTTCCATCCAGGAAATTAAGCTTTATGTAAGGTTTCAAGCAGAGTCAGACGCTCACAGATGTAACTTACAGAAAGGGCTTTACTGATAGGAACAAAGTCGTCAAAAACCAGGCAGTGTTCAGATCCAGAAGGCACAAGAAATACACACAGACATACATCAGACAATGCATCAAATCCAAAAAGGGAAAGGCAGAAGCGTGGTCGAAGGTGCAGGCAATTGGTCTAAATCCAAGATCAGAATCAATGCAAACAAATCCAAAGGGCAGAGCAGAAAGGACAGAGTTGAGAAAACGAAAGGCAAAATCATACACAGCATACACAACAATAGAAAACCGCTCAGTAGGTCACAATAGTGGATACAATACCTCACAACTTTACTAAGCTAAAGCCCGGGCTTATATACTAAACTAACTGTGTCATATGACAACTAACACAGGTGATTCACATCAATACTCCGGAGATCTAGAGCGCTGATAGGAGCGCGGAGTCATGTGAGAAGTCATGTGATTCCTCAAAGGTTCTTGGGATATTGAGTCAATGTTATTGCCTACGGGAAGCTCGGAAATCATGTGATCTCCCAGAGGAATCTGGGAGATTGAGTCCGAATCCACAAGGAAGTTCGGTGGATGCGTGACACTTTACCTTAAACTCCACCAACATTATAAGGTGAAATGGGGAAAGCTGTACTAAGAGGTAAAATAATATACTACTCTTCTTTCCAAAAAAAAACAGAAATTCAATCTAATTTAGAACAAAAATTAAGAAATTAGAAACAAATGTTCTCATCGCTTACAGACGCTGATCAAACTAGCTTTAAAGGAAGACTTGGTCACTAACATGCGCAGAATACTTAACCTTACACATTGCTCCATAAATCACAAATAGCAATAGTTAAACTGAACGCTGAATAGTCAACCTAGAAGTTGCCGTTTGTCACATTACATAAATTAGGGTTTGGAGAATCATCTACACAGTTGACTAAAGCTCTTTACACTTCACCCAAGGCCACAGTTAATACCAACAGACACATCACAAAATTCAACACTACACATAGGTGCCAAGCAAGTAATGCCCACTCTCACCCTAATATCGAACATATTCAGACACCTAACATAGAACATAAAAGCTTATATACCGATGACATTTTACTATTTCTACAAAAAAAACTTTCCTCTTCAGTACAAAAGATAATTCAAACCATTGAAAAACTTCAGAATCTCTAAATACTCTATTATCAATATCAAATCAACCTTCCTCCAACAATTTAAATATATCAGACCTGTTCTGCAAAGCACTCAGCACATCACATGATTAGGGCTGCAACAAACGACTAATTTGAAAGTTGAATATTCGATCGATTACTGAAACGAATAATCGATTATTCAGATTATGAATCACAAAATTACCAAATAATTTTTATTTAGCTATCAGCTCTTAAATTTAGCTTGAGGTTGTTTCATGCATTTGCTAACTAACAAGACCATAAAGATGAATAACTTATTCAAAGATTCACTGTTTTAATGAACTTCCCTGCTAATACCAAAGGTAGGGCTGGACGATAAAACGATAACTATAAGTATCGTGATATAACTTTTCCTCGATAAAGCGATAAGAAAGGTTCGATAAATGTTCGATATAATACACCATTCTCACACTTCCACATTCTATCAAAAGCCCTGGTGGCGTTTTTTACTGAAAAGAAAGCGACACTACTCTGCTGTCGCCAGGAGAGGGCGCACTTCCGAGTTTTGACCTGATTAGAGATGGAGGCGGCCACATTCCCTGTTTGAGTGGAGCGACCGGCGATCTGTTCTCCTGTGACCAAGTGAGAGTGACGAGATAAGTGGTGTACCTGTACTGACCTACAGTGAACTCACCTCTTTACTAACATCCTAAGAAGCTTTAGCAGTGTTAAATCACGACTGCTCAACAGCTGTTACAGCGCTGTTACAGCGCTCAGTCATATTTTACTATTAGTGCATTCCCAAGCAACGAAAGTGGAAGAAAGAAGTGGGTTCATGTAAATTACAGCCCTGATTTAAACGAAAGTAAACTGAGGAAGCTGTGAGGCATTGGAAAGCGAGAGAACGCTATCTTTCCAGACTAGCTGTTTTTAGCAGCTGGCTAACTTGAAGCTGCTCCGTCACTCCACAACACGCAGAATTGATGATACTGTAGATCAAACAAGACACCAAAGCACCGATTTCAGTTTAAACATACGTAAAAGGAGGGCTCTGTTTGTCTGGTGTTGATATATTGCGGTTCCCCCCTTAAACTACTATGATAGAATAGAGAAACCCAGCCGTCTGCTGGTGTCTGAACACTGAGATATGCTCTGACATGGATGTGGTAGGAGTGATGGCAGTAAGGCGGTGTGATCCATCACTGACGTACCGAGCCAGCTAATGTGCTGTTCGTACTAAGTTGACGTTGTTGAGAAACTAAACAGTTTAGCACTGTTGTTGGCCACTTGTTCAGCATTTGTAACGGGATAGCCGAGCGCTCGTCACCAGACTGATAAAATAATGTTTTCTTTCTTAAATTATGACTTTTACAAAAACTGCGACTGTGCTTTTCCAGCTGATAAAAACAGCTCAGAAACTTTCTCCCACTGTCCCATGACAGATCTGTGAAATGTCCCACTGTTTGGTGAGAGTTTAAGGATAGTTTAAAACAGCAATTAACAACTAAGGAGCAAAAATCAGCCTTTGAACTTGAAAGAAATAATGATTTGACATTTGTCGCGATATGTATCGATATCGAACGATATGAATTTTGTGTATCGTGATAACATTTTTGGCCATGTCGCCCAGCTCTAACCAAAGGTAAATAAAACTCAAGATATTTTTCCTGTCAAAAATTAAAACCAATGATGTGCAAAGTAGATATGATGAAAAGAGCAGATATTCACCACTGCACAGAAGACGCGCTCTGATGGAGCGGAGGGGAAAAGGGCAAATGTCCGTGGCAAATGTTCTCTATAAACAGTTAAATTTGAACGATTTTGTGTGAACACTTCACTTCACCCTTCGTCCAGCTGCACTGTATGTTTGCTGAGAACTACCTCCTGTAACTGTTTGCAAACAGGGGTGGCAAACATTCGCAGAGAACATAAAAATGGTTGGAAACGCTCTGTATTCGCCGAATTTGACCGCAGCAGTGGCCTCGACATTAAAACGACGATGCAGTGTTTAAAAAAGTAAACAGGGTCGCTGTGAATAATAGATACTTGCTTCTCTGTTTCACCTCCATTAATGATTCAAGAGAACATTCTGTTACAGACAATGTTACAGTTCAGCTCATAACATGAAGTAGGACGGCTTTGAACATCAGCTAACTAGCACAACTATCATCGTGTCCCAAATCACACACACTTCTGTACTTCACACACTACACTCACGAGTGCACTTCTAGTTGTGTATGCGCTATTTTACACACTATTTAGTGTGCAAGTATGCGGTTTGGGACGTGGCATATCTTACCGAGATGAGCCTGTGTTTTCTCTTCAGATGCTCCAACATGGAGGACGTGCTCCCGTGCTAGCTAAGGTCGGCTTTACAAAAAGCACTGCTGAGAACCTGTTTTCCCTGAGTTTAACATGAAGTGGTCCCACACTTTTAAGGACTTTGTTCTTTGTTCAAAACATTCCTAGTGAGCGCAAGTAAGACGCGTAATGACATCACGACCTAATCAACTATTAAATTAGTTGCCCACTAATTTGGTCGTCGATTTTAGTCGACCAAGTCGAATAATCGTTGCACCCCTACACATAATTTGTTTTTTTTTCTTACTTAATGACTCATTACTTTCTGACCAACCACTCCTTAGTAAATGGCTTACTTACTGTCACATCATGGACCCTTACTATAATGTGTTAACCAATTTTGCATCATTCTCACATCTAATGCAGGCAATAGGGAAAACCAGTGTCTCAAACACCATAGATCCATCATATGCTCAAAGATCAAGCAAAAGAGAAATACATTTGACCACACCCCATCAATTTCAGACCTAACTTATCCTGTTCAAACTCCTTTCCAAAATGTACTGGTTAACATTCAAATCAGACTCTGCAATGTCTACAGTCAAGGAAATGGGAAGATGACCTCTCAAGGACTTCCACTGCTGACGTCGGCACACAGATTCTTAAAACTGATTTAACGTGACCAATAACACCAGCCTACACCTTACACAGTATAAAGTAATTCACAGAAAGCACTACATTAAAAGGGTTTTGTGTAATCTGAATCTCATTAAACACCCCAGACACCAATACACCCATTGAACAATTTTGGCAACAAGTTGCACCAATCGATCCAGCTATCCCCATCAGTCTGTCTGATAGGAGATATTTCAGCAATCAGGTTAACTAAGGAAAAAAGCAGAGAGCTTCTTGTTGTGATAATCACCAAGAAAACAATTCCTATGAACTGTAAATCATGGAAAGACAATCTCACTGAAAAATGTACTAACTGACTCCATATCAGTGGAAAAATTAATCTCCGTCAAAAAGAAAAGCCCAAAATTTAAAGGAGATTTTGCACTCAATAATCCAATCATAATCAGATTTCTGCAGTTATCTGATTATTATTGGCTGGTTGCAAAGCAGACATCTGATTACTGCCTGACACATGTAGACCCAGAGCTTCCCCATTACATGTAAACATCATCAGATTACTGACAAAATCAGATTTTTTTCAGTTATCAGATTATTATTAAGTGCATGTAAACATGTCTACAAACATGATTAGCCATTTAATTTACTATCCAAAACCACCAGTGAACCAGTCTTCTGAGTTTCTATATGTAATGTAGATAAATCTGGAAAAAAAAAGTTTTCTTTGGGGTCTATTTTACCTTAAAACACCCTGTATGTATTCCTCCACCATAAATTGATTAAAATAATCAATTAAAATAGGTCAAACTATTACAAAACCAGTGTACGGCAATGTCTCAGATGTCAGGCAGTGTGCTCATGACCATTTCATGTAATAACTTTGTGAGGGAGCTTTTAGAAGCAGTACATTTATCAGATGTCTGGTTCCAATTACCACTGTGAATTATTCTGACTACGTTTCCCCAGAACAAAGCATTTCACACCAAACCACTCTTGAATGATTTCACATGTTAATCGTTTAGTTATTCTGATTTATTTTTTAAATTGTCCCCCTCGAAATTAACTGAGACAGCATTCTCTGATTTCTTAAAGTTCCCCAACAGCTTCCCATATCAAAGGAACATAAGACGTCCCTCATTGACACAACTCACTTTCATAGCCATACCATGTATCTGTAGCCTTTCCCACAAATGTCCTCTCACACAGCTTCAGGACACACACACACACACACACACACACACACACACACACACACACCAGGGTTTTTCCTGCATAAAGAAATACAAGGCACCCACCTCCATCAAGTTTTGTGTCCCCTCCAGCTCTTAACAAAACTCATAGCAATTGTCTTCATGAAAAACTCTATTTCTAACAAGTATTTCAGTGGATTACAGTCATTTGTAACTGCAGTTGTGGCATTACGGTATGTGGTGCTGCTGTACGCTGTATCGTAATCAGCACAACGCACCAGTAAAAGTGCTGCTAAAATTGGAGGAAGAGGTAAAAATACTTCGGTAGTTTCAGAAGCCCCGCCCCCTTTGATATTCAAAGTTGTAGTGTGTCACCTACTCATTACACACTACAGTAAGCATGTTCACTGTGAACTAGTACAGGGTTTCGCAACCTGTGGGCCAACTAGAGGCTGGGCTTGTACTCAGAGGGAGGCAGTAATTTGGGCTGGTATCACTGTAAGTCATAAGAACATAAGTGGAAAAATGATTAACCTAATTAAATTTAAGAATTAAGCGTTTTCACAGTATGAACAAAATAAATATTTATAGAGACGTATAAATAAAAGCGTCATCAGTCTGAGACGGTGCAGCCACGGGCTTGCAATGAAGACAGCGAGCCAGAGATGGAGAAGTTTCTCAGGGTGTTTTATTTGGTGAGGACTTATCACACCTTTTTCTGTAGTGTTTCTGTTTTGACACGTGAACACCCCACCCGTATTCGGGTCTGCAGCAGACAGCTGAACTGATATGGCAAAAACCGCAGGTTTCGGCCCACTTAAACAGAACCCTGTTTAGTTCACTGCTGATGGAAATGCGCTCTGTGATCAAACGAGGGAATTCATCAGCAGAGCTGGCTTTACTTCTCTTCTAGTGGCACGACGGCACCGTACAGTCAGCATAACGACTGTTATAAGGTCTGACTCTTTAGACACTGAGCACAAGCTGCTGTTAAAAACAATAGGGCCATAAAATAATAGAGAAGAGAGGCGTGATTAAGAACGAGCGTATATTTGGCTGAGCATCAGCGACCTGAGTGGTTAAACTTAAGCTGATAAACCAGTAACAAAGAAACAAATATCAAGCGAGATTTCTCATTATTGTTAATTGTGACAATGCTAATCCAAAAGCCAAGTGAGTGGAGTGAGGCTTATTTCAGATGAATCATGAAAACCCTCAAAACTAGAGACATCTCGAGACCAAGTGGGCCTTGGGGTGGAGAAGGTTGAGAACCCCTGAACTAGTATACTAGTAATCCATGTATGTAAAGTCTGACCTGCTGCCTAGGTCAGTTTTTATCTGTCATCTTTGGTGGTGCAGTAAAAGGTGATGATAGATTTGTTTCTGAGCCTTTTTGCTTCGGAAGGTCACACCACAGTCCAACAGCCGTTTATGCGCTTGGAGGACTTCATTAAGACAACTGAAGTATTATATGACCAAGACAAGAAACCTTAATTGCTGGCAAAAGGGCTTAAACATGTTGAGACCTAAAACACAAACTAGACTTATAACATCGTTAACTGGACTGCTGACCACTAAAATGACCAAAATGCTTCTCTGACTGTATTTCCGTAAGGTTTAAACTAATTACAGAGTTCTTGTCTAAAAGCTGTGAATTTGCACACATCAGGGCGCCTGAGCTAAGCATCTCAGACACAGACACACACACGTCATATTTTACTAGTTATTTAGGTATGATACAGCTGTTTATGATAGAGGCAGGCCTGTCAGTTATTACATAATGGCTTAATCATAATTTGAGATGACTGCAATTACTTAAGCTGAATGCAATCAATTTCCACAATCGTTAGATTTCAGTCTCATTTTCCTGCAAAAAACAAGCTGTAAATCAGGTGTATTGAGCTGAGGCAAATAAATGCAAGTAAAAGAAAGCAGCAGAAGCGTTCACTAGGACATCATGGACCTTATGAAAAAGAGTTCTAACACGGTGCTCTAACATGTTAACAGGGCAGCCCAGAGAAATGTGTTTTTATTAGGTAATGTTTTTGCATGTATGCTGGCAAAACAAGTGTTTTTGTGCTTATATTTTCACTCTAGTGAAGAACACAAAGCTTAACTTTACATAATTCTACGTAACTGTATACATTTGTGTGAGTGTGCACTAGGGGTGCAACGATTATTCAACTCGGACGACTAAAATCAACAACCAGATTAGTTGGCAACTAACTGAGTAGTGGATTAGTTGGTGACGTCACTACGCGACTTTCTCGTGCTCACTGGGAACGTTTTGACATTACCGCTCACTGAAGAGTTAACAACAGTGCGACGGCTGTCTCAATGACAAAATCCTTAAAAGTGCAGGAGCTAAACTAAAAAAAGCAGTCAGCTGTGCTGTTTGTAAAGCTGACCATAGCTGGCTATAGGAGCACATCTTCCGCGTGGAGCTTCGGAAGAGAAAACCTGTCGGCTCTCTGGCTGAAGAAGATTCATCTTGGTAAGATGCGCCGTGTGCCAAATCGCATACTAGCTCACTAAATAATAGGGGTGTGGGAAAAACTCAATTCTTAGATGCATCGCGATGCGGACGTGAACGATTCTGAATCGATTGACAAATGTCAAAAATCGATTTTCTAAATATTTAATTTAGAACGTAATGTTGACGGAACGCAAAAGGCAGAACTTGGAAGTGCGGAAGTGCAGCGCCCGGACAGTCTGCGACGGCACACAACAAAAACACCAGAGAACTTGAAAACACCACTGGATGAGTGAGAAATCCGACCGGCTCCCTCTGCATTAAAGCCAGGTTAGGTCAGGAGTCACAACACAAATGTTAAGAAGAGACATTTTGTCCTTTCAACAAAAATCAAACCACCTTGGGAGCCGCAACATTTAATGTCCAGTATGTCTCAGTATGTGCTGATGTCCTAGTATAGACTAAACAATGTAAATGAAAAACGCTCTGCTTTAAGCTTTAGCTATAGCCGCTTTCCTCCCATCTCCGCCAGAAAACTTTTCCTCAGAAGTAACTTAGATTAGACTTATTGTAAAATGTCTTTCAGCGTTTGACTGTTTTACGAGGCTGAAGTCGCTTCTCATTCTCCAGCTTCTCGTTCAGTTTTCCCCGTTCCACCTTAAATTCTGACTGAGGCGCCGAATGTAAATACGGCACCATTTAAGGTGGAACGGGAGAATTCAAAAGAGAAGCGACTTCATCTTCGCAACTTCACTGTTTGACAGTCTCTCGTTGCAGATTTAACGTACCAGGAAACTGGTTATAAACTGCGCTGCTTATAAATGCGAATAACGCATCGTTGCTAGGTGACCTGCAGTCTGCACGCCAGTTCTCAGTCGTTGCGAAACAGGGCTTTCGCGCTATGTTGCACACATCCCGTCTTAAAGATACTTTACTGACACAGCGACCCCGCCCCCCCGTCCGAAAACCGAAGTTAAAATCACTAAAAAAGCGGGCAGGACGGCTGTAACGCGCTTCGTGGACATTCATTACCACTGGATCTTATTTCACCGTAACTGCGCATTTTATCGCAGATAAATGGCAGCAGCGTCTCATGTGCTCCAAGCAATAGCAGTGAATGAGAGCCTTCCAGTTCACTTGCTTCATCGCTTCCATTTGATTTATTAATAAAAGATATTGGAAGTAAATTCATTATGGATCATTATAATACTCAGACAGTGAGAAAATAGAAATGCTGTATAGAAAAAAAAGATCCATCGGTAATTGTTTTATAATTGCATCGCAGCCTCTGAATCATAATCGAATCGAATCGTGAGGTGCCTAGAGATTCCCACCCCACTAAATAGTGTGTAAAAATAACGCATATACCACTAGAAGTGCACTCATTAGTGCTGTATGTGAAGTACAGAATTGTGTGATTTCGGACGCGGCGACAGTTGCACCTGCGACCTGGTCAGCTAAGGTTAAATTTAGTCCTGCTTCATTTCATGAGCTGCAACGGTTTCTGTTTTGAAATGCAGGTTCTCTGGAATCGTTAACGGAGTTGAAACAGAGAAACAAGTAACCATTATTCACAGCGACCCTGTTCACTTTCCAGATAACATTTACATTACATGCATTGGCGTCTTAACGTTGAGGCCACTGGTGCGTTCAGATTCGGTGAACACAGGAGAGCGTTTACAAACGGTTTTCTGTTCTTCGTGAACGTTTAACGCTACTCGCTAACAGTTTCAGGAGGTCTTTCTCCACCAACATACAGGGGAGCTGGACGAAGCGTTACGGCTGAAATGTTTACACGATATCATTCAAATTTAACTGTTCATAGAGAAGTTTGCCACAAATGTTCGCCTCTTTCCCCTCTGCTCCATCAGAGCGCGTCCTCTCTGCAGTGGGGAGTATCTGCTCTCAGAGCAGAGCCAGACTCTCACAGGAGCACGGAGAGACACTGACTTTCCTCCGTTTCAATAAAGACTGATTGTAAAATTTAGCTGCAGCAGAGTGTAGACAGACAGCAGAGCACAGAGCACAGAAGTACTGTTTAAATGTAACATTTACATTTAGATTGATTTTTTATTTGCTTGATTAAAGGAAAACTGATTGTTTTGTTATATTTTATTGCTGCTACTTTGCACATCCTTGTTTATAAATTTTGACAGGAAAAATAAATGAGTTTTATTTTTTTTATCTTTTGTATTAGCAGGACAGCTCATTAAAATAGTGAGTTTTTCAATGTATTCATCTTTACTGTCTTCACTGTTGGTTACCAAATCCATAAAACAACCTCAAGCTAAATTGAAAAGCTAATAATAGTATTTAATTTAAATAAAAATGTAAATTTTCTATTTAATATTTAATTTAATAGCTACGTAAGTTATTTGGTAATGTGGTGATTCATTATCCAAACAATCGATTATTCGTTTCAGTAATCGATCGATTGTTCAACTCTCAAAACTACACTTTAGGCCTGTATTTTAATAGTTGTATTTATTAGTTTCAAACAACAAACAAGAAAAGACATTACTTTGTTAATCTATACGAAATTAATCATCAGCTAAAATTTCATGATCATCATGGCTCTACATATAGAAGATATAGATATATCTCAGTCTGCATTTCATGGATGATAGGAAAGGTTTTCTGTGAGCAGTGGGTACTTGTTCTGCACCTGATGTTGAGAGCTGCAAGGAGATAATGATGCAAGAATAAATCCTGCCTTGTTAGATTCTCTGCTTGGTCCTCTGTCTTTAATAATGTTTTGTAGTTCTGTATTCTGAGTCTAACATACAGTATTTAGTCAGACTTCTGTGTGCATTTATAAAACTGTTGTACAGCTTTTTAAATATCATTTTCTCAGGTGCCTAAAACCTTTTGCACATCACTGTACAAAAGCCTGCAGCTACACAAAAAAGATTAGACACCGCTGGGTTAGAGTGTATTTCTCCTCACTTTACCTGCATTGAATCATCCATATTGCATGCACAGTACATCTGATTCCTTGGTGGCTGTTATTTCTTAGTCATACATTGACCAACTGTTTTCCTACACATAAAAACAGTTTAGTCATGCAATTATTTTGTATTCTTTTAACAATACCATGATCTCAGTGTTCCCATATATGCTGGCTAAGTGTTCTCTTTCGTTGCCTTTACATGACTGCTTGCTACACAATTGCTTGGCTAAAACTTCTGTTCACAGTCGAAGGTTCAAAAAACTTTAGCTGACAATTAACTTTCATAAATAATTGAGAATGATGTCTGAGGCCTACAGTTGCCAAGACTCAGAATGCTGCTGCCAGAATATCAACCACAGTCATTTAACTCCAATACTCTAATACCCAGATCCTCATACTGGCACCTGGTTAGCTACAAAATAGTTTCCAAAATACGACTTGCCTTTAAATCACTAAATAAACTAGGACTTCTATCCACTGCTGATATGCTGGAAATATATACTAGACATCTCAAATCCCTGGAGTCTCAGAGTGAGTAGATCTGAACATGTTAAGGCAGCATTAACAGTTAATTTTTCAGGTTTAATTTATTTTCTTTTGGAAAATACTGTAGATAGGAATTTCACAGTACAATGTTGTTTGTGAAGTGACTAATCCACACAGAGAAAAATGCTTAAATACACACAAGACCAGTGTTTTCTCTGCTTGCTTGGTCAAAGGCTGTGAAGGAGCGAGAAACTAAACGAACGCGTTCGAGGTCTCGGGCACTAAATTCTAACCCAGACAGCACAAATACGTCGTTGCTACGTCGCTGCTCCGTATTTAGAATGGTCGGCATTATGTAGCATTTAGGGCTTTTGCTCATTGGCACTATGTAGCTCCGATGAATAAGCGCCCTCTAAAGGATGTTCATCCGATGTTTCTCCGACGTTTTCCAACATACCGACTTTCTTCCTCCCTTTCAGCGACGTAAATTCTACACTTTTATTTCATGGTTTTCTATGCATAATAAGCCAAGTAATTTCTATCTTTTCCATCTTTTAATGATTTTTTTTTTTTTTTAAAAAACTGAGTTCAACTCGTTTGTGAAAGGGGTAGCAACAAACTTTTATTAGAAAAATTAAATGGACATTAAACTTAACATTAAAAACAGACAATAAATATCATAAACATTTGATTAACCTAAGCTATATATATGTATATATATATATATATATATATATATATATATATATATATATATATATGTGTGTGTGTGTGTGTGTTCATTAAAAATGAACAAAATATAAGAAGAATCAAAACTATCTGCGCCTTTTTTGGAGCCTGTCGCCGGACAGTCGAAGCCACTCTTTAATTATCTTTTCTGCTTCGGCCTCGGTTGGGGTGGAGAGCAGCGGGTTTCTCATTGCTGACACTGAAAAAAAGAAACAAGTTGATTACAACACTTATTGTGAGCCATAAACATTCCATATGAGTAACAGAAGAAATCGTTCCACAGTATTAAATGTATCAATGTATCTTTCTCTAATGAAAGTAAGAACGAAGAGAAACACTGAAATGAAATCTAGACATTTATTAGGTTTAGCCAGTACTTCGGGGGAACTAGCAAAAGTTAAAGTAAAGTTATAAACTAGATGTACTCCAGAATCGCCCTAATTGAGAGACAAAATGAAGTGGACCATAAACGTCTAACCAATTAGAAGTGCGTTTCCCAAAAGCTCTGTAAGTACTCTGTAAGTCTGTAAGTCTGTAAGTTTTTCCAAAACCATCTTAACAATGACTTCTTTCTCTGGATTTTGCCTGCAGTTCTTCACCAAAAGTCCAGAGGGCGCTAATTTGAGCGTATATATATATATATATATATACACATACATATATATGTATATATATATATATAGCGTATAAGTATATAAGTTTATAAGTACATATATATATATATAAGTTTTAAACTTTCTTCGTTTTCTGTTTAGTTAATTATTATTCAAAAGAGTGTAATAATAATAACAGTAGTAGTAGTAGTAGTAATAACTTTAAAATATTATAAAATATTACAATCACTGCTAATGATCATCATAATGTTAAAATATTGTATTATGTTTATAACATTAATATTGTCATTAATATATTTTTAATTTTTTATTATTGTTATTATTATTGCCATTGTCCCATATATAGTTTAATTTAGCATTTTTTCTGATTATTAAATAGGCTAGTAATGAAAAAAGTAAATTAAAACGAATGAATAGCAATTAATAGATTTTTAACATTAAATTCTTCTTCTTCTTCTTCTTCTTCTTATTATTATTATTGTTGTTGTTGTTGTTGTTGTTGTTAATAATAATAATAATAATAATAATAATAATAATAATAATCGACAAGTAGGATATGTGGGGAGGGGATAGGCTCATGATTGTAAAAACCTAAAAATTTTAGTCGCTGCAATTGTACTTGATTAACTGGAAGTTTTGGTTGACAATACAGAAGAAACATCCTTTTTCTGCCACTTCTTGTTTTATTACTTATTACCTGCCCAACCTTAGAAACAAATGTGTGAAATGGGCTGATGCTGGCTCACTAACACGTTCTGGGTGGATCTATCGCCGCGAGATATTTGCATTTGAGCCACACCTCTCTGCGTCAACCTCCAGATCAACAAAGCATCCAACACTGCAACGCTACCGAAATGAAGTGTGATGCCGAGCTCCTCCACTATACAGGTAATTATTTCTCAAAGCACATTTCGTTCTAGATGGCATTGGCATAGCAAAGTAGCTGAAGTTGTTGTCCGTGAACTATGTATGTAAGTATGTAGGTAACCATGTGAGCCTCTGGTTTCTGAGGAGTTTTAGCTAGGTTTTGTGTTAGTTTACCTTTGCTTAGCAAATGTCTTTTTTATGCGTTTGTCATACATCACCACATTAAAATATTTACATGTACCTCAGAAAGGAGCGCACTACTGACATAGCCTGTGCTCCATTTGACTATTTTAATGTATCAGGGCCTGCATGATGTTTGTGGCGATGTTTTGGCGGGAACGCTGAGGGGAGTGGCGGCAATTTTTGTCTGTAGAGTTTCAAAAAGTATCTTCAAATATTGTTAGGAAACACAACGTTTAATGATTTTTGTTTAAAGTTCTGACTAAATTTATGTTATGACTAAGTTTTTGGACCTTTTGCAAATACCCCTTTCTTAAATTACTCATAGAATGGACAACGGAACTTTAACGTTTTCTTGCTATTGAAGTTCAGAAAACTGAATAGTGAGCTGAGTTTATTGTTGCACCCCTATTTATAAACCCATGAGATACCGGGGGTACTTAATATTTTTGGACAAGATATATTGGCATTTACTGTAGTTATATAACAATTTATTTTCTTTGGAGCTTATTTTCTCCTTAAAAATATGGATGTAAGATTTAAGTATATTTGAATTTGGAAAAACAAAAAAAAGTAAAAATTTAATTTCTGAGCCCAGCTGAGAACACTAATATGTATATATATATATATATATATATATATATATATATATATATATATGTATATACCATCCATCCATCAGTATGGTTACAATTTGACTACTGAATAAGGGCTAGAAGATTGGAAGGTGCACCAACAAAATATGTGCTCCATATAAAGTGGTAAGTGAATCTACGGAGCTATCAATGGTAAACAATAGGTTCTTGTACTTACAGACGATGGTGTCTTTCAGATGTGTATTTTTTATTGCCGTTTTCTCTCCTCTGCCACACCAGTTCAGCTGCACAGCTAGCTGAGGAGCGAACACCTTCCCACAAATCCGCCAGACAGTTTTTTTAAGCGTTTGCCCCCCAGCCAGTGACAGTTTTGACACCTGTAATTGACAAAAATGTTTGGTGAGTCATGTGAACATGCTACAATTTCTACATTCAATTGACCTGTACACCATACATTTACAGTATACATTTTTGGTAAGGTTTTGGAAATTTGGGAAGATAAAAATAAAATCGACTACCATTCTTTGCCTGAAGCTCATGTTTTGAAGGTGGATTTCCATGTCTTTCAAGGCCTGGATGCTTTCCAGCGGGAGTCCATCATCCTCCCCTGCATCTACTGGTGCCAGTGGAGTCTGTCCCAGGCTGTTGTTCCCCCAAAAAGGTGCTCTCTGGGTAACAACTGCAGTTAGATGCTGGACCTGGACCTGCAGTTCCCCCAGCATATCTAAGATGGCCCGCTCAGCTGCTGGAAAGACACACAAGACATTACGGTAATTCACTAGTCGCTATCTGATCATTAATTAAGACAATTAAGAACAATTTTATAGAATAGGTTTTACTTTAACTTACGTGTGCATTAACCTGGTACTAGTCGGCCTGTGGACAGATGGATTCTAGGTGCATTAGCTATTTAAAAACAGGGAAAATGTATTGGTCTGCTTGTAAGTATGACAAATTAGACATTTAAAAAATTAGTTTGTTTGCAGTGAAGTAAAGGTAAATCTGTTTGTGCAAAAAGTAGGTACAGCTCAGCAATAATTCCCACAATTATAAAGTCACCATCATTTGTGGAATGTTGTAATCTTACTTTGTCCTGCTGACTGATTGTCACAGTGGTGTTTTTCCAAACCGGCACTTTGATTGTCTTCAGTAGCTGAAGAAGGAAAATTGGTCAGCACTTGCTGAAGATCTATAAAGTGAACAAAATGCACTACTGCATTGTTAAGAAACAATTTAATTAATTGTAATGTTAATGACTTACATGACTGTAAAGAAACCTTTCTTTGTTCTGTGAAGGTTGATAGCGGGACTTGATGGAGAAATTGGCTGTGTGACATCACTGAAAGCAAATAGGTATGCAGTCACTATATGTGCTGATGACGTTTTATTTGTGTTGGTAAGGATTATATATAGGATGATTTACTGTAATTAGGATATTTTTATGTTTGAAAACAACAAAAATACAGATCATATTCCTCTATTGATGTTGATAAATAATTACCAAATGGGGGGTTCTATTACTGGATTTTAGTCAAAAGTAACTTTACTGTGCTGTGTTGTTTCATCCAGCCAAGCAGCCTGAATGCTTCCCTGGTAGGACTGGACCTTTGACATCACTGAGAAAAAGGAAATTGGTATGTACTAGTAATATTTATTATTTGTTACTCTTAATTTGTTTTATTGTTTTAATTAATTCATTGATCAGATTAATCCAGTATTAAATGTCTGTTAGAAAACGTATATGAGCATCTAGCTCATATACTTTTTCTAGCAAAAAAAATTACGCTGAATCACTCTGATCAATAAATAAATAAAAAGTATATAATTGTGTTATTTATTTTATTTCTTGATTTTTAACTAACCTACCCTGTTTATTTTTATAGTTATTTACACAGTTGTTCTTTAGAGGCCTTACCTTTTTGTCTTGGTTCTGAGGGCTCATCTGGCCAGTACCCTGGGATATCATCTGTATGGAAGCTCTTAGCCTGTGACATGGCTAAGAAAGCATAATTTGGTAAGTACTTTGTCAGTATAAAACTTTTTGGTTTTCATGTGCTTTTATGCATGGTGCTTGAAATATTTTAACTCACTTGTGCTCGCTTGTGTAATGGGCCTTCCAGATATTATTTCAGGTTGCATTGCTGGCACTAAATGAAAAGAACCATGTTCAGTGTGGTAATAATGGTAGTAATTATTTACAAACCCAGTTACAAAAAAATTGGGGCAGTAAAGCAGTGATTCTTTTTGACCTGTATTGAATTGAAAACAGTACAAAAACACAATATTTGATGTTTTACCTTATGAACTTCATTGTTTTCTGTAAATACATGCTCAATCTAAATTTGATGCCTGCAACAAAGGTAGGACAGGAACATGTTTACCACTATGTAACATCGCCTTTTCTTTTAACAGCACTTAATAAATGTTTGGGGGATGTGTGATATCCATCACATAACCATGCCTGTTTTTAATGCATTGCCATGTGAGGAGTCAAAGGTCATGGGCATTCACTAGGGGTTTTTGGCCTTTTCTCTGGATTCTCTGAATCCTGAATTAGTCTATATATATATATATATATATATATATATATATATATATATATATATATGTATATATAATCCAAGCATGACTGCATAACTTGTTTAAGGTGTTTTTTAAATATTTCACAATGTTCCTAGTCTTAAATTGCTTCTGTCCCAACTTTTTTGGACTGTGTTGCAGGCATGAATTACAGAATGAGGGTATATTTACATGAAACAATGAAGTTGATGAGAAGAAACATTTCATATTTTGTCTTTGTACTGTTTTCATTCAAATACAGCTAGATTGATAAATAGAGATAGTAGATATAAGTAGATTTATAAATCACTCCTTTCTGTTTTTTACACTTATTACCTGCTGTTTCATCTTTTTAATTAAAAAATACTGTGTAACGTAAAACTTACTGCTTCTGTTAGTTCCGTGATTTTGTTTTTTTGAAACGTTTAGTTGATGGACTGGTGGCAGCGGTGGTGGTGGTGGTGGTGGTGGTAGGGATGGTACTTTTTTCCTTCTCATCGGAAGATTCTCCCTCTGAGGGCTAATGAGGGGCCGTTTCTTTTTGGGAGAATGGTCTGGCATTTCGAATGGCCTTTTAGGTCTAAAATCAAATGGAAAGCCTCACAAAGTACTAAACCATGTTGTGTGACAAATTATAAAATTACTTGGGTTTTCGTGAGGATTCATTATCTGAATTTAGATCTGATGTCTCGCAGGATGTTCTCCATTTGTGGACTACCTTGTCCAAAGAATCTGTAAAATATTTTATATGCATTTTTAAATGCAGGAACATAATATACAGCAACATCTGCACATTTCACAGTTTAACTTGTATTGTTTGTATGTGAAGGTGAGTTTTGTGTGGAATGTACAACCCCATTTCCAAAAATTTGGGACGCTGTGAAAAATAAAGAAAAAACAAAATTCTATGATGTGCAAATCATTTTAACCCTATATTTCATTGAAAATGCTTCAAAGACAACAAATCAAATGTTGAAACTGAGAAATTTTTATTGTTTTTTGAAAAATATATGCCCATTTTGAATTTGATGCCAACAACACATTCCAAAAAAGTTGGGACAGGGACATGTTTACCACTGTGTTTCATCACCTCTTCTTTTAACAACTCTCTGTAAGCGTTTGGAAACTGAGGAGACGCTGCTGTAAGTGAAATGTTTTCCTGTTCTTGTTTGATACAGAGTTTCAGCTGCTCAACAGTTCGGGCTCTCTTTTGTCACATTTTTAATTTTATAATGTGCCAAATGTTATCAGTGGTGACAGGTCTGGACTGCAGGCAGGTTAGTTTAGTGCCCAGACTCTTTTGATACAGAGCCATGCTGTTGTAATACACGTAGAATGTGGTTTGACATTGTCCTGCTGAAATAATCAAGGCCTTCCCTGAAACAGACCTCATCTGGATGGCAGCATATGTTGCCAAAACATGTATATATCGTTCAGCATTAATGGTGCATTCACAGATATGCCAGTCACCAATGCCATGTGCACTAATGCCCCCTATACCATCATGAATACTGGCTCTTGAACTGTGCACTGATAACAAGCTGAGTGGTCTTTAGTCCGGAGGACACAGTGTCCATGATTTCCAAAAAGAATTTTAAAAGTTGATTTGCCAGACCACAGGACACATTTCTGTTTATACATGCTTTCTTCTTTGCGTTTAAGAATTTTAATTAGCATTTGTGGATGCAGTGCTTAACTATTTTCACAGACAGTGTTTTTCAAAAGCGTTTCTGAGCCCATGCAGTGATTTCCACTACAAAATCATGTCTGTTTTTAATGTATTGCTGCCTGAGGGCCTGAAAATCACAGCCAGCCAATACTGGTTTTTGGCCTTGTTTCTCCAGATTCTCTGAATCTTTTAATCATGTTATATTCCGTAGATGATGAAAAGCAAAAGTTCTTTGCTATTTTGCGTTGAGAAACGTTACTCTTGAATTGTTGCACTATTTGCCTGCTCAGTCTTTCACAGAGTGGTGAACCCCTCCTCATCTTTATTTCTGAAAGACTCAGCCTCTCTAAGATGCTCATTTTATACCCAATCATGTTATTGACCTGTTGCCAATTAACCACCACATGTTTTTTTAGCATTGCACAACTTTACCAGTCTTTTGTTGCCCTGTCCCAACTTTTTTGGAATGTGTTGCTGGCGTCAAATTCAAAATGGGCATATATTTTTCAAAAAACAATAAATTTCTCAGTTTTAACATTTAATATGTTGTCTTTAAAGCATTTTCAATGAAATATAGGGTTTCAATATTATTAATATTATTAAATGTATTTTAGACTACCTGAACGATAAAGGATCCGAGCTTGGTGCTGTGTCCACCCTCTGTTGACATCTGGGACCTCGTTGGCTCGAATACTTTTCAGAAGTTTGCTTTTTTCTGTGTATGGAGGCCACCATGACATGCCCTCACGGTACCACTCTGCTGCCACTGGGCTTGTGGTTCCCTCGTCCAAAAATTCAACTAGTAGGTACATTCCTAACATACAAGGATCCACCATACCACTCATAGTATGTCATCAAAATAAACTCTGATTGAAATCATTATGAATAAGGAAAATGAATAAAAATGATTGGGGTTAAAAGAGAGGGTCTGCTTATATATAATTCTCATTAATTTGTATGCAGAAGGGGAATAGAAACAAATTTCCTGTTGTATGGCACAACAAATGCTTTCTGTTGAACTTCCGAAAATTTGCAAAATTCAGTGGCCCCTGAGAGCTTGTCTATTAAGTAGATCCCAAGTGTGGTTGAGGAAACTGGGTATTCAAAGAATGATTCTTGTTGGAGAAAAAAGGCGTATGCAATGTAAATCTCATTTCCGTGTAAAAAAATATTTCTCACTCTGGCGACTTTGTTGTTGATGTAAATAAAGCTGTTGGCTTCATCTAATTTTAGAGAGAAACTCTGTGTTCTCAGTTCACGGTACTGGTTGGCTGCTTGGATAGACTGGGGAAGAGGGCCACAGACATGCTGTTTATATAATCCTGTTCTTTTCCTGTTTCGATGCAGTTGTTTGGGCCTTTCTGACAGTCTTCTGACAACTTGACTGAGTGGGCAGCCAGGTTTTCTAATTAGTTTCTTCATCTGATGAAGGAAAGATTCAAATTTAAATGCACTGAAGTTGTCAAGTGTGCCATGTGTTTTGACGTCTTGTGCCAAATGAACAAGGTTGTGTATGTTGTAGGACATGAATTTTTCCCCATAGAGCTCTTGAAAGTGTTTCACAAATAAAAGCAAAATATCATTTGCATACTGAAGATAGTCTCTGAGTAGTTTCTTGTTGGATAAAATAAACACCCCTACAAAAAGTAAAAGAAAATTTTGGTATGCTGTTATATTTAGGGTGTTGTTTAAAAGAACAGGCCCAGTGTAAAACAAAATCTGCCAGAACTCAGTAGCTTTCCATCTGTCCAATTCTCTTAGAGTCCTTGGTCATCGGGAGAATTCCATTGGAACATTTTTCCGGATTTGATCAAGGCTGTTTGAAAGGCTGTCAACAGCAGAGGCAGGCAATCTGCAGGACAAGGGACCCCGAAGCCACAACAGGAGCAGCCTGCGCATAACACCCAGGCATACAAGGTGGATGTAGTCTAAAGGAAAGCCTGTTACCATTTTTAATGATGTTCGCTGCAGTGGTGTTGGACCACGATGATGTTCTTCATCTTGTTGAGCCCTGAACGACTCATCCGTCCTAAGCAAAGCATCAGTTTCAGGAAAAACAATTCGATTGTCAATGTATTTGCCCTGCTGAGTACACTTCCCACAGCCATTGTAGCCTGAGTGACCTTTTATGTTCTTCACAAAGGCACATGCTGGAGCATCGTAAACCACTGTACATTAAGGACATGAAGTCTCCTTTGTAATCAAACCCTTTTTCAAGAGCTGAAATGTCTGACACAAAATCTTCCAGGAAGGCATCCAGTGATCCTGGTTTTTGTTTCCCACAAAACAAACCAATTATAACTGGGTCATGTTCTGGAAGATTTTCAATCATTCCTAGAATAGGCCAAAATTGCATGGTGGAACTCTTGAATGAAGTAAGCCATCAATGTTGACTTGGAGGTCCAGAAAGTGTGTTTCCTTTACAACATCCTTGTGTTCTTCTAAGAGATGCGTAATAGATTCAAGCACACCAAAGTGATAATACTGACTCCCAGCTATATCCTTACAGTGAATTTTGGTTGAACGAACTGTTCCAAGCAATGTTCTTGCATCGTGTGGGAGCTCTTGGTGATAATCTGAAAGGATCTTTAAGAGACCATTTAACGCACAATGTGTAATATTGTGCTCGACAGCCCATGCAGCCAAACCACTTTGCAGAGAGGCTTGGAAGTCTGTATCTGAGTCTGTGTCAGATTCGCTTTCAATGGAGTCATAGACATCAAAAAATTCATCATTGTCAACATTGGACAGACAGTCTTCATCATCTGGTTCTTGCAATTGATAGAAATGCCCACTTCCCCATTAATTTACGTTGGTAGGCTGTAATTGTTCATCAACCTTAGCTTTGGACTTCCTTCTTAATGTCCAATATGAAGGTGTTGAGAAAGCCATATTGTACTGACAGATTAAAAGAGACAGAACAAGAGACATACAATAAAACAAGTAGCTTAAACAGTCTTCTGTTCCATTTTCTGACAGTTCAATGGTTACTTACTGGATGCAGATCAAAAAGTGAGATGTTCACAGAGAATTAGGAATCTGTAAGGTAAATATGAAATATTTTCTGAATCATAACAGGTACTAAAGACACTATAGTATTACTTATTTCATTCAAGCTCAGCAATAGGGAAAATGTTTTATCAAAGATTAGTTGTGTACTATAGAAAAGAAGTGTGGCTATAACTAAGTGTTGCTTCTAAACAGTTTGTTCCTCATCAGATATTTGCTGTACCTCTAACAGTATAATAGTCAGAAATTTGGGCACACCTTATTGAATTTATTTTTAATAATCTCATAAACACATTTCGATCTAAAGGCTTCCACTTAAAAGCTTGGGATTTGTTTCTTAATTGAATATAAACAGTGATGTCTGTATATGAAAGGCTACTTAAAGCAATGCAAAATGTAAAATTTAGACTACAATATATATTTTGATTTGACAAATTGAACAAATGGAACAAATGAAAAATATCTTTTATTTTAAATTCTTCAAAGTAACTCCTTTTGCCTTGATGGAGCTTTACACAGTCTGTTCTCTAAAGCACCTTCATGAAATGCCACCTAGAATGCTTTTCCATCAGGACTGAAGAAGCTCCACATACACTGGCTTGCTGCTGGTGAAAATAGCCATTTGAAATGGTATTTTAAATTTAACCCCAGGCTTATTATATACTAAGGCTTATTATTCTGTAATTACAGGGACTTCCATGCTAACTGGCTGAGCTATTCTTAGGGTATAGAACTGTGTAATAAAACTTTGGGCCCACCGGTGGGCCCTGGCCATTTAAGGGGTTAAAGCTTTGTTTTGTAAAAAGATTCATATATAGGCATCAGCTCAAACATTTATATACTGTTTGTCTTAAAAACAAAATTCAAGCATTTAAGCTTATATTTTTAGCTCAAAGTATCCTTAAGATTACTGAAAACATACATTTTGTCAGGTGTGTCTAAATTTTTGACAGGTAGAATGTGAAATGTTTTAACCCCAGAAATCACTAACATGGCCAAAATTGCTATTATGTTTTTTTTCACCACTTTGTTAGTGTGCTACATAACGTTTCAAACAGTGATGCCACAGTTGTTAGTTAAAATTATATTATATAAAATTATAGTTAAAAACATATTACGATATATATTTAGAAATGTCCTGCATATATTATAATTTTGTCAGATGTATATTTTCTATATACATAAATGTCAAGAAACACCAGTAAGTCATCAACATCCCATATTAGCACCATCAGATTTATTGTGTAAAATACTTTACTGTATTGCATACTTAGATTGCTTCCTACATTTTAAATATGTGAGGTAAGGGTTGTAATATTGATTGGCATATTAACGGTCACATGCTGATATAGAGATCCACATTTCCATGCATTCCATGTCCCAGGGCACCTGATTCCTTGATGTTTAGCTAATAAACTGGATTAAGTGTGTTGGGCAAAGAATGTATGGAGCTGTGCTGGGAAGGGGATTGTCAGGAGGAGGATTAAGAAACACTGATCTAGCAGATTCTTCAGATATATAGATATAAGCGGAGATGTTTGAACACCCCTGGTCAAATTACATGTTTTGTTGATTGTCTATGTGAAAAAAGGTTAACATAAGGTTAAATATGGCATTTTTTGTACATGTGCTGAGGATAAAAACATACTGGAAAAAACATAAAATATGTCATAACTTTCAAATAGGCCACATTTTGTGTTCTATTTTTCCAGTACATCAAATGCAGCAAATAAACAGTAATTTGTGCATTTAACATGCAGAAGTGTCTGGAGAGGATATGTTAACTTATTTTCACTTTGAAATGCAATAAAACATCATTTGACCAAGGGCACACAAACTTTTGCATCTGACTGTATATACTCTATACATTTTTTTTACAGGTGAAGCCAATATGGCATACTTCTATTTTCTCTATTTTTTTTTACTTTTCTAATGTCTTTTTGAAGTAGTCTAAGCTTGTGCATGGTAAAGGGTTGAGGGTTTATATTTCTGATTAGAATGAGATTATTACATCAGACATGCCTTGTTTAAATTTTTCTGGGCATAATTTTCAGCGTTTTACTTCAGAGCTTAAAGGGGAATTTTTTTTTTTATTTCTGCTGAATTAAATTGTCATGATGTAACAGTGATTCAGAGTGGTTTGATCTAAAAGGCTCTGTTCTAGAGAAACTTGCTGAGTCAGAATCATACATAGTGACAGTGGTAAGGACCAGGTGTATGAAGAGCGTAATACCTCTAAAAGCTACATCACAGAATGCTATTACATGAAATGATTACAGATACTTAATGCCATGCCTAATGGTTTGTTTTACAATCATTTAGAGATAGATGATTGAAGATTTTTGTATAAAACAATTCTTTATGTGTTCATGGCAGAAACATACTTTTTTCAGATTTTCTACTATTATCATCAACATTCCATATAAAAATGTATTAGACACATGTAGGTTCACTGGTGGTTTTGGATAGTAAATAAAATTAATATCAATTTGTGTTGTAGACATAACAACCCCTAGTTTCTATCACCATTGCTGTAAAGAAATCTGCATCAAAAAATTTCTCTACAGCAGTGGCCACCAACCCTCCTCCTGGAGATTTATTTCCTGTAGAGTTTAGTTCCAACCTAGACCTTATCCAACACTAATACATCTGATCCAGTCAATCAAGAACATGCAAAAAAGTTAATTATCTGGAGCAGGTGTGGCAGGTTGGAACTAGACTCCACAGGAAGGTAGATCTCCAGGAGCAGGTCTGGTGACCACTGCTCTACACCATTTCAAACCTCTCCGAATGATTTTGTTTGCATCTTCTCAACCCTTGAATTATGAAATATTAGGAAAAAAAATGTGGGATTTAAGCATTTATGTCTGAATGCCTATCACTAATTTAATGACCTCTAAACTATCCGATTGGAGGACTTTATATGAGTGTGGTCTACAAGCCAATGGGCGCGCAGAAACGAATTTGAAAGTTGCTCCGCCCGTATGCCTCCGGACGTTATACGAGGTTGTGCACGGGCTGCGTTGGGCAGTCTACCGAGTGCGTGTGCGATAAGAAGTTAAAACAGGCGAGAAGGTAGGTTTTTTTATGTTAAATATCGTTTATTGTTGTATTTAATGTTTAAGGCCACGCCAAAATAACTTTTACTTCAGTTAAGCGTTGAGTTTCAGGGGTAACACAAATCTGGTTAACCTAGCTAGCTAACCAAGTTTGCTATCGTTAGCTAGCATAGCAAATGTGAGGTGTGTTTGTTCAGTTCGCACTTGCAACGCAGACATTTTTATTACTTATCTTTAGGTTAACTATTCTTTTTTAACAGAATGTGTCCTGTGTCACAGATGACACAATCGAGTCATCCTAATTAAACAGGCTCAGGAGCAACTTTCATCTGACGTTAAAGGTAAAAACATTTAACTTAATTAAATAAGTTTTCACGGTAGCTTGCTTTAAAAACGTAGAATGGACCGACATGTCCTGTGGCTGATTTGCCGTAGTATAATCGGCCATTTTATAGCCATGTGAAGTAGCTAGATAATTATGCTAGCATATTGTTTGTCAGCTAGGTTAGGTTACCTTAGTTTAACTTATTTCGAAAGAATAACTGAACTACTAAGGCATGAGACATTGGACACTTCTTATTCTGGATCTCCTCAGACCTAAGAATTTTGGTAATATCACCTCAGATTTTATTTTAAGCGTAGGATAATATGAAACTGAAGGTGGATTCTTACTCCAATTTTCCATTCCACCTTAAATAACGCCACGGTTGCGCAGGCGCCAGAATATAACGTTAACTGCAGCACCATTTAAGGTGGAACGGAAAATTTGAATAAGAAGCTAACGTCAGCCTCGTGCTGTACCGGAGAAAACGTTAACATGTTTAGTTCTTTTGAGCATTCTTTTCATCGTTAATATCCTGGATTTTGAGTGATATTTTCTTTAGCTGCTGTTAAAAATGTGGCTGTGCTATTTATCCCGCTCACATTGGCTTAAACTAAATGTTCACCGTTGGCCTAACGGCGTTACCATGGATACAGCAAAACTGCTTAACCTCTCAACGGTAGCTTAGCTGAGTATTATAGTTATATGCAGGATTTCAGTCATATTTATGCATTTACGCTATAAAATTAGAAAAAAAATTAAAGCTATAAAACCAGTTATCCAGTATAAGCTGGCTCAGATTGGATGTGGATAAATGTGATATAGATACTTTATCGCCCCCTCAGTGATATTTTTGGACTCAACTCACCCAGTAACTTTAGTTAACTAACTATGTAAATATAAAATAGATGGCTACAGAACTGTAAATAAAATACTTACCACAAATTTGTCCACAAAGACAAAATATTGTAGCTTTTATAGCCGACTGTTTGTAAACTTAACCTATGTAACCTAGTAAACGGAACGATATTTATGCTGTGTATTGAACAATTAACTAACTGATTATGCTCAAACTTTAAATAAAATACTGAAACAACGTCTAAACTATTGAACAAATGTTGGAGAGGCACGAAAAAACACAAAAGCTGTTCCGAGAGAGTGAAGTAAGCTGAAGTTACACAGAAAATCCGAGTGACCGTTTTTGACAGTTATTTTTTTCAAGACTTGGGATCCACGAGACCTCTGTCTCGTGCGTGCAGTTTCCCGCGCCACTGCCCCGCTAGAGAGAAATACCCGACTGGTGTGTGTGAAACAAGTATGCACTTAAGACAGCTATTTAAAACAATACAGATCACAGTAATTAAAAAAGCAACATTATGATGAATAATAATAATAACCTGTTTTATTTATGCAAACGGAAAATAACAGTAAGCAGCAAACAGTGAAGTGCAGTTAGGAGTTGGCTGAAGGAAACTTTGCCTGCTTATTTTGCTGAGTAAGAGTCCGAAGAGGCTGAAATACGTGATCTGCAGGGTGAGACGTTAAACTTAATTTTTGAAATTCTTTTCTTGATATTTGTTGCACTGATGAGCTGAAAAATAACAATCTCACCCATGTTCACATCTGTTCAAGCTTAATGTAAACAATGACTGACAGTGACAGAATGAAGCTGTTTGCATTATTTTCTCGGTACTGGATTTATTCTCCTTCACTTATAAATCAAATCTAGTAGCACAATGCTGCGTTCATCCTCATGTCTTGGAGTCCATGTCTATGAGGTGTATGTAGTCAGGTTTTAGAATTTTTACATTTCTGTAATGCACCGTATGTCACAGTTTATTTTTTGACATTTGATGATCGGAAAGACAAACAACAAGCGGTGCCAAACTTAAAAAATACTGTTAAACCACAAATACAATGATTGTTCTGTTCACATTCTGTGCTGCACTGAATCTAATTAAACAGGACTAATGTTGCTTTCTTTGTAATGAAACATGCAGTTGGTCGGTACTCTAGAAGTACCAAAGTACTGAAGATATCCATGATATTGTGACATACTGTGGTAAATATTGTCATATTGCCCAGCCCTAGAAGGAATGTGTTAACAGTGATAATTTATATACATTTTTGTTTGGATAATTCTTAATGAACTGCAGCTTAGTTATGGCAACATTGATGTACGGGTCAGTTTACACATTAGTCTAAATTTTGCTTTTTTAAATATGTACATGTCATGTTCTCCTTTTATTGTTGATCATAGTTTATTAAACAGGATTATTACAAGGAATTGATATGTCTCTACAGGGCATAAATAAGCCATTAGGCAATGGAAGGGCAATTTTTTAGTCCTGTTAGCATCTTTGAAAGCAAAAAGTGCTATTGAAGCAGGATTCCATCAGGTTTGTTTGTAAATGTGTGAAATAACTTATTACTCATAGTGAAGTTGCTCAGTGTTATTTGAGTGATATGTGAATTGAATCGGTTAATTCTTTAAAGAAGTAGCACTGAAAGTCAGCCTAAGCCGAGCAAGAAGCGTAGGGCAAGTCACATGGGTAGGGGTGTAATCAATAATCTTGATCTTTCAACAAAAAAAAAAACATGGTGATTATTTTTAGATCCCTCCCATTTAAACTGATCCTTTGAAAACCAAAACTAAAAGCATATCACCCATGTTTTTCCAAGTACTGCACTTATAACCTGTGTCTTCCAGGAGTTCTTTTGTTTGTGTTAAAGTTCTTAATGGCCTGTCACCTTTGTAGCTTAAGGCCTGTGGGCCAGCACATGAACAGAGATCTGCAGATGCCAAAATTACTTTACGTACATTTTAGGTGCTTTTAACAAAGTCCTCAAAAGAAGTGATCACATGTGGTTTTATTCAAAAGGAACATTAGAGATAGAATTTTGCAATTTCCCTCCAGGATCAATAGTGTTTCAGTAGCAAGACATATAATTGCACATAAACTTACATATACTATGCAGAAAAATAGAAATAAATCTAGACATGAGTTAAAGTACAAGAGAAATAAAATAAAAGTAAAAATAAAAATCTGTTTACATATTCACATGGCATGTGAGACAGATTTGTTGTATTTACAGCAGGCACTGAGTGGTATGAGGTAAACTAAAAGCACATTATAAACATAACTAACTCAGAGTTGCATCAATATTACAGTGTGTAAAGTGCATAGTGAAAATGTCATTACAGTAATAGTTGATATATTGCGCAGTGTATTAATCAGAGAGGAGATACAGTGATGTGGTTCAGCTCAGATAGCAGGAGATCAGTACCTTCTCTGCAGTAAAGAGAATTGTTGTAGAGCACTTATAGCAGTGGGTAAGAAATCTCACACGGCCTCTTTAACACAGCGCAGCTGTAACAGATGGCTAGTGAATGTGCTTCTCCGTTTATCTAGTGTAGCATGCAGAGGGTGTGAGGTGTTGTCCAAGATGGCTAACAGCTTGTTGAGCATCCTCTGTTCTGCCACAACCTCAGAGTCCAGCGTGACTCCTACAGCAGAGCCTGGCTTCCTAATAAGTTTGTTCATTTTGTTCAAAACACTTTTGTTAGTGCTGCTGCCCCAGCAAACAGCATAGAATAGAGCACTCGCTACAACAGACTGGTAGAATGATTATCTTGCAGTGTTAACACATTAGCTTTTAACCTTTTTCCTTCTGCTTCATTGAGGTCAGATTCAGAAATACCCCCATTTCCTGGAGATCTACTCTACCCCATCATCAGAAGTCCTTCTGCTCTTATGCAAGTATTCAATTTATTGACACTATGTTAAGACCATTCCAATTCTTACAATAAATCCATTCATAGTTTTAAATGATCAGACATAGCAAACACTTGTTTGTTTTGAAGGTCTACACAGGCATTAATCTAAAGTATGAGCCCGGCTTGTACCAGACACCTCGAAACCAGGCCTGACTGGGCCCGACTAGTACTTGCACATTTGAAACTCAAACCGGAAATCGTTTGACTTTTTCTTCCACAGGGTAAGTAGATATGCACACAGACAAAGGCTGATTCTCAGAGTTGCTTTAATGATGCTTACTTGTGTCCACTGGAGTTGAGACATGTTAGGTGCTGTGATAAGCTGGTATTTTACTTTTGATAATGGGGGAATACCTGCAAACTTAATGGAGAGGGAGCAAACACTAGGCAAAAGAATTTAGGTTAGGCTTCAGTTTTTGGTTATGCATTTTTCCAATTGTTTACATTTTTTAGAACTGAATATTCCACATGGGAATGGCCATCATATGGTAAATGGCTGTATATTTGCCTGTGGGATTGTAAGCTGGATACATGCCAGTTGTGGGTTTTTAATTTTTTTTTATTTTTTCCTTTTTGGTATAGATAAAGATTTAGTTTCACAAATTTGTCTTTATACACGGCATACATTTATCTAGACCCTGTATATATTGACTAAAAAGATATCAAACCTGCACACAAACATCTTGAATAAGAAATTTTAAAATAATTCATTATCACTCAGACAACAACATAGCACCTAGCTGAAAATAAACCCACCTGAAACCTGTTGGCCTCTGTCGGATAGCAGACCTGTAGTTTCCACTCAGATCCTCATTAGTCGTTGTGCTAAGCAAGGATGTCAGTACTATAGCAGTTTTTTTTTTTCCCTGAGGATTTTAGTCTGAAATACTGTATCATTTATCTCAAGTAAACTGTGATTTAATGCCAATTCTCAAGAGCATCTGTCGCATCGGAGAAACCTAAAAACCTTGGCATTATGATTTGATTCTGACCTGTCTTTACATGTACTTATTAGTAATATTAGTTTGCTAGCTAATTATGATGGACATCATATGTAGCAAGGCTGTTTCACAGGGTGAAGTTAATGGTGGAAGTTATTCCATCCTTTTTTCTATTTCTGCCTAATTCAGTGGTTAAGATGTAAATAAAGTAATTCGGTGTGGTTTGATGTGAAGTGGCTCTTTGTACAGAACTTTACAGACTCAGATTTCTTTAGTGGGGGTATATGGAACCAGGGGTCACAATGTATACTAAAATATTGCAATTTTATTAACTTTCCAAAACCACTAGTGAACCTCCATGGGTAACCCTTTCTTTTACAGTCTGCTAAGTTCTAGATATTACCCAGGTAAGTATGAGGTACAGACTCCAAGGTACTAGGTAATTATTTTAGGTGAGAAGATATAAAGTACCAGGATAGTCTAAATGAATTATGAAACATCTCACAGGTTCTAGATCAGGCCTGTGGGCCTTGTTTGACACATGGGTACTAGATTGTCAATATTAGAGGGAATGTATGTTATGTATTTACCTGGAACTTCAAAAGAATAAACAGGGTGTGAGTAGGAGCTCAGGTCACTCATCTGTAAAGTCTTAAATAGTATGTATCTGTGTATTACCTAGATACTAAACTGAATCTGAACTGTAAAGGAAAGCAGGGACTCTTTCTATGGTTTTACTGAGTTCTTACAACAGAGTTCTTACAAATTGCCACTTATCATGCAAGTATAAACAGACTAAGAGAGCAGGATTCATCACAATGGTAATACCTGTTTATTAAAACCTTTCGACAACTCTGTTTTTTGACACAAATCCTGTACATTTCAAAGTACAATATTGTACAAGAATGTCAATTCCTACACCTTGCTGTTTAGTTTGCATATACATTCTGTGGAATCAACAGGGAACCCTCATGTTGCTGCTACCTTCTGGCTCTCCTTTTTTTTTTGTTTAGGTTGTAATAGGCTTGCAGGAGTCACTGCTTTTACTTCATTAAAAGGTCTATAGTATGGGGAAACCTTTTGTAAATTTTTATTCCCCAGTCCATATATGGAAACTTAAATTATGCAAACTAAGTTGTGAAAACCGCACCTTCAGGCTTTTGAGGTCATGAAAATGGATGCATTTACCTGTATACACCTATTTGGCCTTGAGCAGTTTAGCTCTGCCATTCACATGAAGCTTGAAATTGGGTTTTGGCCCATAGTGTTTTTGAATGAGACAGAACACATGACAGCCAATCAGGATAAAGGTCTACATATCTGTCTTAAAATCACAGTAATACAGTCTGTTTAATTTTGTGGGATAAAGAAGGGGCTAGAAAACAGTTGTGTAAAAATGAATTATGACTGCTGCTTTTATTTGTTCCTCAGTTATGACTGCTCCTCAGGGGGGCAATAATAAAATGCAAAAAATGTAGGATGGTCCCTTTAACACTATTTCAAGCCCAGTCACCCAAAACAGAGCTAACTGTCTTGTTTCTTTGTGTAGCTGAACAACGGACCACCCTGTCTGGCTTGATGCTGATTGACTTGATCAGGTGTTCCTTCCTGCTCACCTGCCCTCCAGATTAGTTTGACCACCTTGGAGCCTCCTGCAAGTCCATTTACTCTCCTGGTGTGCAAAAAGCCTTACCTGCATGCCCCATTCACCCATTTGAATGCTTACCTGGTCATGGCATGCCCTTACAGCAGTCTTGATTTTAATTCAGATGATCATTCTTTTGAAATGGCCTCTGATAGGTTTCTAGATTGTAATACTTGTACGTCATTGGTCTCATTTTTGTTAATCTAATGACTTTAGCGTAATTAGGCTCCCTTCTTTATTCATTAGCATATTTCTAAGATGCCTCTTCACTTATCACTCTTATTGCTTGTTTTTCTATTTGGGGTTGACCAGTGGAGGATGGGTTCCTCTTAAGGTTTCTCCCTCTTGCTCTGTGGGAGTTGTTGTCACAGTTTTTCTTAGCTTGGTCATTTAGGGCTTGGACCTGGGTTTTTGTAAAGCTACTTTGTCAGTGTCTTAAAGTGTAAGGGCGACTACTTGGCACCACCTGAAGCTCCTGTTATCTGCATCTACTTTTTTGTAAAAGGAACAAGTCTTGCCAGTTGAGAGGCTCAATGGGGAAGTGCTGAAAATTGTTAAATACTGTAATTGTGTTCAGTTTGTGTTCTTGCTAAAATGGTGTTTTAGAAATGCATTGGCATTAATAAATTGTCATAATAAACAGACTCTGTTTTAGATTACCTGTCTTATGTTGTTTGTACTGCCTGGTTGTTATTGTACCCCTGACAGGCCACATTACAAGTTTCTTTACAGTGGTGACTGGAGTCAGGGGTCCCAGAGTCTACAATGACCAGTGAACTTCTGGGCTTATGTTTTGGTGGTGCTGATAAAATAGTGAAAAATCTGTTCTCTTATGGGTACTATTTTGTTATTATTGTATTCCTGGACATTTGTGAAAGAAAGGACACAGTCATGGTTAGCTTTCAAGAACAGGTAAGCCACTGCTTTTGTTTTTGTTTGCTATGGGGTAAATAATGTAGGGATACGTCTTTTTTACCTCTGTTTAAGAAATGCGGAATTAAAACGAGTTAAATGGTTGAAAAATGTTCTGGTACTGACGCTTGGGGTTTATTAGATGTGGAAGTGGGGATTTTAGTGCTTTACCCAGCACAGGGTGAGGGGTTTTTTTGTAGTGTAATACAAAAATCAATGCCATAGTACAAGTGCAAACAAACATGATCAAGATAAATGCACCAGAAAATGGACTGAAACGCGATCTTCCGACGTTCCGCAGATGCAGATTCAGCAGGAGAGCAAAAAGCGACAGTTCCACATTTTCCCTACCAATATCCTACGTCTCAAAATAGAACGCGATGAATTTCCTCCACTTCGGTGTTTTTTACCGACTTTTCGCCTACGTATGTGTGCTGTTTGGGTAGATAGCTAAATAATAACCCGCTAACTGTGAAACAACTTGCTAGCTAAATATTAACCCGCTAACTGTGAAACAACATGCTAGCTAAATATTAACCTGCTAACTGAAAAACAAAAAGATAGCTATATATTAACCTGCTTGCTGAGAAACAACTTGCTAGCTACATTTTAACCCACTAGCTGTAAAACATCTTGCTAACTATATATTAACCCGATATAACTTGCTAGCTATATTAACCTGCTAGCTGTGAAATAACTTGTTAGCTCTGTGCTAACCCACCAGCTGTGAAATAACTTGTTAGCTCTGTGCTAACCCACCACCTGTTAAATAGCTTGTTAGCTCTATGCTAACCTTCTAGCAGTGAAATAGCTTGTTAGCTCTATGCTAATCTTCTAGCAGTGAAATAGCTTGTTAGCTCTATGCTAACCCGCTAGCTGTGAAATTGCTTTTAAACTCTGCTATCCCGCTGGCTGTGAAATAGCTTGTTAGCTCTATGCTAACCTGCTAGCCGTGAAATTGCTTTTTAACTCTATGCTAACCCACTAGCTGTGAAATAGCTTGTTAGTGCTACGCTAACCCACTAGCTGTGCAATAACTTTTTAGCTATATATTAACCCACTAGCTGTGCAATAACTTTTTAGCTACATATTAACCAGCTAGCTGTGAAACAGCTTGCTAGCTACATATTACCCCGCTAGCTGTGAAATAACTTGCTAGCTACATTTTACCCCATTAGCTGTGAAGTAACTTCCTAGCTATATATTAACCCGCTAGCTGTGAAATAACATGCTAGCTACATATTATCCCATATATTATCCCATAACCAGCGGGTTAATATATAGCTAGCAAGTTATTTCATAACTTTTTGCTCTATGCCAACCTGCTAGCTGTGAAATAGCTTGTTAGCTCTATGCTAACCTTCTAGCTGTGAAAGAGCTTGTTAGCTATATGCTAACCTTCTAATTGTGAAATAGCTTGTTAGCTCTATGCTAACCTTCTAGCTGTGAAATAGCTTGTTAGCTCTATGCTAACCCACTAGCTGTGAAATAGTTTGTTAGCTCTATGCTAACCCACTAGCTGTGAAATAGCTTGTTAGCTCTATGCTAACCTTCTAGCTGTGAAAGAGCTTGTTAGCTATATGCTAACCTTCTAGCTGTGAAATAGCTTGTTAGCTCTATGCTAACCCACTAGCTGTGAAATAGTTTGTTAGCTCTATGCTAACCCACTAGCTGTGAAATAGCTTGTTAGCTCTATGCTAACCCGATGGCTGTGAAATAGCCTGTTAGCTCTATGCTAACCTGTTAGCTGTGAATTAGCTCATTAGCTCTATGCTAACCTGTTATCCTCTATTTACCCTGAAAGGTGTTTCAGTTTCACTTCAAGCTCAGTTTGTTTTGTCTATTCAGGTGTAAATAAATCAGATCTGAGTTTATCAACACTTTATTTTATTAATGATCATAATTTATTGATCTGTTCATCATCTCCATCTGAAGCACCTCCAAAACAAAGAAACACAAACTGAACTGCTTTATAAATGAGGCTCAATACAGCACAGCCAATCAGAACAGCCCATATACATATATCAGTCTTAAAGGCACAGAAACAAATACAGACTGTTTAATTATAAAGAATATAGAGAAGATAAAAAATGATCAAGTAAAAATGAATTATGACTGTTTTAAACACAGAGAGAAACAGACAGAGAGAGATACAGAGACAGACTCAGAGAGGGAGAGAGATAGACAGAGAGAGGGAGAGACAGAGACAGGAAAAGAGAAACAGAGACAAAAAGAATTCAGTTTTCTATTTTTTATTTTTATTTGTTAGAGTTCTGTGTGTGTTTTGTGAGGTTCTCATGTTATTCTATTTTATTTTTGTGTGTGTGCGTTGTGTGATTTTCACTCAGGAGGTTATTTTATTTTAAACACATTGAGGAACCAGAACCGACCCAAAACCCAGCGCAGAGCGGTTCAGTGAATGTGGTGTTGAATGTGTGTAGGTGTGTCAGAGTGTTTGTATCAGAGGAGACGCTGTAGAAAGACAGAGAGCCGGCCGGACAGTCCAGATACACTCCTACTCTGTTAGACTGAGAGGAAGGAGCAGAGAGAACAGTGGTGTTCTTATTGTGACAGACAGAGTATCTGTTATCAGAGCAGATCAGAATCCAGGACTTTACATTCCGTCCAAACCCACAGTCAGGACTGTCTCCTTTCCTACTGATTGATTTATATGTTACTGCTACATAAACCGTCCCGCTCCACTCAGCCTCCCAGTAACAGCGTCCAGTCAGAGTCTCTCTACACAGAACCTGCTTATAGGAATCAAATCTCTCTGGATGATCAGGATACGACTGTGAATCTTCCACAAACTCCAACTTTCTGTTCCCGTCAGAGAGACCGAGAGAATTGTTTGCTGTGTTTGGATCCAGAGTGAACTCACAGGAATCTGCACACAAGAAGAGACATTAGAGTGAGTGAGTGTGTGTGTGTGTGTGTGTGACTGTGAGTGTTTAAGTCTGTGCACATTTTTGTGTGATTGTGTTGGTTTTTGTAGTTTACGAGGACCTTTCAGCTGATTTGATTTGATTTGTGCTAGTTTAGTCGTCACATTTAGAAACTCACAGCTAGTTCAAAAATAAAAGTGTAAGACTTCAGCTGTAAATAAGACTGTCCTGATCTCCTTTTAGCAACAGTCAATAAAATATTTCATACATGAAAAAAACAATTAAAACTCAGTGTTATTTTTCTAGAAAGAGTAGAGCCATCATGGAATATGGCTGCTATGGAGCTATGGAAGAAAATTTAATAAAGAAAAAGAGGCAGCAAATGTTACAACTGTTTATAAAGACAAAGATTGGTTTGGTGTGAAATATATAAATCCAGAAAAAGGTAATTTAATGTTCATATTTAATTGGCTGTATGTGTTTATTTGTTTGAGGTTAATGTGGTTTGATGTGGTCAGCATGTTCTCTGTTTTCTCTCGTAGACTGTGGAGTATTCAGCTGTGTCCATTCTGATAAGGGAGGTTTTCTTTTGGATCACAGAGGGAACTAATAACTAAACATGAACCTAAAAGGAGACAGAAAATCTATCATGATGCCCTGAAAGTGTTCATGTCTGAATTTCAATACAGTGGAAAGGTTTATGGTATGAATGAAATTACTCTCTCATTTAGCTGTTCCCATCTCACTGGACAGCCACTTCATTAAGTTCACCTCCTTGTTTCTGCACTCAAAGTAACAAAGTATGCAGAGAAACAGATGGACTACAGTCTGTAACTGTAGAACTACAGAGTGAGACTATTGGTGCGTTCCAATCAGAAGGCAGCTGTCTAAGTAGGCAGCATTCTAAGGCAGCATTTGCGCGCTTCCGAGACAAGTGCTGTCCCATTCAGAAGGCAGCAAAAGGCAGCTGCCTTCTAAGATGCCTTATTTTGACCAAATCTGAAGGCTGCATCGCATGTATCCTTCTCAGTGAAGGCAATCCCACAATACTGTTCACCTGCTCACCTGCTGAGAGTTCCATCGCTCCGGTCTGATCAACATGGCGGTCGAAGCGGCCGAGGAGTTCACAAATGTGAGTTATTTCTTCACTTCTGTCTTTACTGTTTCAATTAGTTGTTGTATTTGTGTAAAGTATTGAACATATTTGTGTTTGAAGATCTCTAGAAATTGTTCCTGTGGTGAAATTCTGGCAGTTCGCTTGCCTAAGGCGAATTGACCGGTTGCGTTTGTAGCTCGTTAGCTAGCTAAAACCAACATTAGTTGTCTTAGCTAGCGGGCTAACTGTGTAAATGCACCAGCTCCTCGAAACGAGAGTCTGGTCTAAAATACTGGCTGTTCACTGTTTAGTGGCGTCTAGTTTAGTTTAGCGTCAGTATTTAGGGATTATTCAGGGACGAACATTACAGCGGCGGAGAGGTGCTGTCTGAGGGGCTGAGGAAGAGGAGCGGTCACAGGGAGAAAACTGCACCGAATGACCGAAAGCAGCTGACTTGCTGAGCGTATTTTGGGGGAAACACAGCGGGACCAGCACTACAGACTGACGTTCTCCCTGAATGATGAAAAATACTTTAACTTATGTAACCTAGAAGTTCTGAAATAAAAGTTTTTTTTTTTTTAACTAAATACTACAGATGATTATTTTTGCTGCTCCGCTTGTCTTGTATTGTTTTCCTTACCATAGTCAGAAAAGTGTGAGGTGAATGTTGACAGCTAAATTTCAGAAGAGGAGCTCATAAATCAGATGAGAATGCATAAAATAAAATGATTATTAGCTGCTTAACAGATTGCATGGGATCCCTTTTTCTGAGTGCATTTTGTACAACATTAAACGTAACATTACTGTTTATCCTTTGTGTGTTAGAAATAAAGCAGGTTCATTAAGGTGGATGAGGACGGAATGAATTGAAATGATTCATAAACTAACGTTAATAGTCACGATTATCTGTATGATGCCTCTCTGGCACTGTCCTGAATGCGATGCCTACTAAGGTTACTATTCAGTTAAAATGCTGCCCAACAAGAGAGCTGCCTTTGAAGGCAGCTCTCTTGTTGGGCAGCTGCCTTCAGAATGGAACACACTACAAGTGGTCAGTGGAGCTGATAAAGTGGACAGTGAGTGTAGAAGGAGGTGGACTTAATGAAGTGGCTGGTCAGTGTAATATGTGAGGACATGCTGATGTGCTAATTTTTAAATGGTTTTCTGTTGTTTTTGTGGTTCTAGAACTAAAAGTTTCTGTTATGTTTTATTTATATGTTTCAGTGTTGATGCTGCTGTGGAAGACGACTCTCTCTGGATACTTGATGAATGATGACCATGTTAGTCCAAAATGAAAACAACCACAGTAGCAGGAAAAACCCATCTGTGTTTACTTGGTATAAGGAACATTAATATGGAGATGCAGGGTATTTAAAGATGAACGTTCACTGTGAATGAAAACAAGATTAACTGATGTTTTAATTTATAGTCTTTATCTGAAACTTCCACATTGATTCTCATAATTATATATTTACAGATAGCAAATGAAAAAGATGCACTACAACCATCTACAACTACAAATAGGATCATGGTTGGAACTACATTTCTGAATTTTATTTCTGTTTCCGGAACATTGCTGAGACAGATGTTCTGGTGATAACTAACCCTCTGGTGACCAAGAAGGACCAGTTCCAGCCTGAGGAGCAGAGGAATATGAGTCAGAGTCAGATAGTGAAACACAGTTCAGTGGAGCTGCAATAGGATATGAAAACAAGGCCCAAATCAATGAACAGTATGTGAAAGCTGTCTGATTTAAGTTCCGAGAGTGTCTGAAGGCCAGTGAAGGAGCTTGTTTGGAAGAAGAAGCTGACTTATTTTGTTATGAGGAGCAGTTTACAGATGTAGAATCAATTGATGAATCAGATGTAGAATCAGATGATGGATCAGATGTAGAATCAGATGATGGATCAGATGTAGAATCAGATGATCGATCAGATGTAGAATCAGATGATCGATCAGATGTAGAATCAGATGATCAATCAGAGAATGGGAAGATATACTTTCAGGAACGTTCAGGTGAAGCCAGTCTCAGAAATCAAACCGTCATAGGAAGCTGCAGCCTTAGGCAGTGGAACAAATGACTTCTCTCCGTCCAGATCAGTCACTGTAACTCCTACAAAGGAAGAGCTCTTGGTGGTCAGAGGTGCTGATAGTGAGACTGATTTTCAGGATGTATCATTGACAGGACAGGAGGAAACAACGGCTGTCGCTAAAAAACGTCTTCAGTTTTCAGTAATTCAGTAATTTTTTTGTTCTGAAAGAAAACTACTGTTACGTTTGTGTGAAACCACCATCCAAAATGTCTCACCACTTGAAAACCCACATGAATGAGGCTGAAGTTTCAGAAGCACTGTTATTCCCGAAGTACTCAAAAGGACGTAAAAGACTGCTGGGAAAAATTAGAAACAATTGTAACTATTAGCAAAATTCAGATATTTTACAAAAAGGAATGAGCTGCTTGAACTAAAATGAAGACCAAACAGAGCTTGTGATTCAAAACAATTTGTGCACTGCATGTATTGCAAAGATATGCTTGTACATAAAGACCTATGGGGACATGTAAGAAGATGTTCCACAAAGTCAGGTGGACTAAATAAACAGCAAGGAAGAACCAAAGAGTCTACATTCTCACAGCAGATAACCCAGGGGTTTGGAAGCTCTTGAGTGCAATGAAACAGGATGAGACTGTCTCTATAGTACGCAGTGACTTCTGTATTCTTCAACTAGCGCCATCTTTCTTCAACAAACACGGCAATGACCCGACCAAATATGAGTATATTCAACAGAAGCTCCATGAAACTGGAAGGTTTTGATGACTCTGTGCAGCGAGTCTTCTATACACAGCCTGGAAGAAGCTGTAAAACCTGCAAATTTCTCAAAGGTTAATTTAGCTATCAAGAAGGTGTCAGACTATGAAGAGGAAAAGAACTGCTACTAAACGCCAAGCCTAGCACTGAAATTGGGTCACACTTTGCAGAAGGTTTGTGAGATCATTCACTGTAGGGCTCTTATGGCTGAAGATGAAGAGTTAATCAAGTCAACTGAGACGTTCAAAAAGCTGTAAACCACCAAATGGTCAGAGCTGATCTCATATACAGCTTTAAACACACTGAATGAAGCAAAGCTCAACAAGCCATCAACACTGCCTTTCATCATGATGTTCAGCTTCTTCACAAACTCCTGGAGACAACAGCAGATGCAGCATCTGAAATCCTGAAAAAGCACCATACCACTAGGCTATGCAGAGCTCGCTAAAACTACACTCACAATAATGATTGTTTTTAACTGAAGACATGCCGGAGAATCTCCAAGATGCATCTTTAAGGAAGAGATAAAACTCTACTGCATGAAGTTGTTGCAGTCGGCCTTTCCGAGTTTGAACAGAAACTCTGCAGCCATTTCAGCAGAGTTGAGATCAAAGGTAAAAGGGGTGAAAGGTCAATGTCCTTCTCACCAGACATGGTAGACACTCTGACTCTTTTAGTTAGTAAAAGAAAGGCGTGTGGGGTTCAGGAGGCCAACTGCTTCTCGTTTGCCAGACCCAGCTGTCAAAGTCATTACAGAGGACAGGACTGTCTGAGGTTCTACACAATGCAGTGTGGTGCTCAAAATCCAGAACATCTCAGATCAGCACAGTTGTGTAAACGTGGCGACTCTCTCACATATTCCTAATCTGAAAAGCAACTAATTTGAAAAAGTTTCAGACTTTTTGGGTCATTCGTGAACACCGTGAGTTTTTTTTTTAGGCTCCAAGAAGAAAAACTCAGCTGGCCATGGAAAAAGGGCGTCTACCTGATCTACAAGGCAAATCATTGATCACACTGAGATTGAAGGTATGTATCTGTGTTTGCACTATGTCAGTACTTATGTTGAAGCAAATATGTTTGGAGGACACATTTAATGCTTTCATGATGAAATTGTGAGATGGAAATTATATATTTATATATTATCAGAGTGGAAACAAAACCTTGTCTCCTTTTTTTCTTTCATGATTTATAAATGTTAGCTGCTCTTTACATTACAAAATTTAATGATGGATTACTTGAAATTAAACACTGTAACATTAACTCACATTAAAAGGTTAAAGTGATTTTTTTGTCCTATAAAGTTACTATTTTGGAAATATGAGGTTTTGATCCAGCAGTGATGTAGTGCATGACTAATGTAAGATGTTGAATAGTCATTGCTGATATAGTTTTGTTTTCTGCTACATTTAAGATAAAATCAACACAACTGATGACGGTGATGGAAATGAACCTGAAAATGAGGCTGTGGATGAAGCCATGAGTCCCAAGACAGATGTTTAACAGCAATAATGTATAATGATTGTTAAATAGTTTGATTCTCTTTCAATCTGAAGATATAATTTTACATATATGATACTGTACATTTCATCCAGTTGCCTCTTGATACTAATATTCAGCTTGGCAGCATTGTTTGAACTCCCTGGACACTTTATTAGGTACCATTATCTGCTCCACTCATCACATAGATGCTCTTTATAGATCTACAACTACTATTATCTGTTTTCCTCTAAAATTTGTTAGCTTCTCTCTACCCCAATCATCAGTGGTCAGGGCCAACAGAATGTGATTTGGTTTGAAGCAAATACATGTAAAATTAAGAAAGGAGAAACACTTTTGACGTGATGGGTCTTATGAAAACAATAAGTTTCCTCTTCTAAGTTAACATGTTTTAAAAGACAGCACTGAAAAATGTTTGTTTATTTCAGCTTCAACTGTTTCTGTTGTCAGTTGGAGCTACTGAGTGTTGGCAGTTAGAGAGTGAGATAGCCAGTCAGCCAATTTGGAAAAAAAGACAGTGTTAATTGCAATTATTTACCTGGAAGTTAATCATCAGCTCAATCATTGTTTGATGATCATGACTGAAATCTCAAACATTTGTAATCACATCTGTGATGGTAAAGCATTTTGCATTTACTTAATACAAACTTAGTCTGTTTTTCTTTGACAGAATGAATGAAAGTATTGCAGCAGAGACTGAAAACCCCGGGAAGAGGACAGTAACACTGTGGTCTAAGCAGGAATGAAGGCTGTGATGAAACACTTTAGGCCTCATATAACCAAAGGAAGACTGGCCACGATGGCAGAATGTCAGCAGTGCAAGGATGCTGAGGATCCTGTGCTGGAAGGCTGAACAGTACAAATATAAGAGATTTTGTTAGAAATAGAGAATCACATTTAAAAGTGAAACTAACTAACTGAAGACTTTATTTTCAAGGACACGCCAAAGTGTTTAATAGAGCATAGTTTTGTTTAGATTTGGGTGGTTTGGTTTTATTTCATTTAAGAATCTAAAAAGTTACTAGTCTCTTTTCCTAAAGTCTTTTAAGTTTAAAGATTTTATTTTATTTTTTTTTTTTGCTTTGTTTTGTTTTTTAATTTTGCTAAATAGAAGTTTCAGTTGATTGTTGTATCTGTAACACAAACAACTTGACTGTGTCCTGCTGGAGCTAAAAAGGTGCCAGTTCATGAAACATAAGGTCCTCTGAGACTATAATCTTGGACACAGCTGCTCACCATAGATAACATATACTGTATATTTACAGCAGACATGATACAATGATTTATGACTTATTTCTTAATCACACTTTACAAGAATAATTACCTTAGCTTAGCCTTGTGCATTAGCTGAGCATTGTTTTGCCATTGCTACATTGCGTTTAGCTGACAGGAGTAATTGGTGCTTTTGTTTTATTTTGAATTGATGTCAGATGCGGCTCTTTAATCTTGAAATAAGGACAAGATGGCTGTTTTTTCTCGGGAACTGAGGGCTTAAATAGGTAAAGATACTCAAAGTACAGTATGTTGCAGTGCAGTGGAGCCAAGCTGCTGCTAACGTAGCGAGTTAGCGATAGCTATGCATACTAGCAGCTAGAAATAACAGAAACTTGATTTATTCATTCCTGACATACGGTTGTTTGCTTGTTGAAGTTTTAAAACCAGAGTAAATATGTGGCTTAAACCATTGCAGAGATATATTTTAAAGTGACAGAGCAAGTTTTTTTTTTTTATTTTTTTTTTATTCAGCGAGGCGAGTTTGGGTCAGCACCAGTGAGAAGGACGGTGTTGGATCGCATGTGTCCTGCGGCGGATCGGTGACGTCCTGAGGTGGTGACCTGAGATGAGCTTACAGCTAATGTTAGCAACCAACTAGACAAAAATAATAGTGTTTTATGGGCTGGATGAATATTCTGAATGTGATAAAAACCCGAAACAGCATGTTTATCTGATCATTCACAGTTTTATACTCAGACACAGCTGGATGGTTGGATGTGCAAAGCTTATAAATGTATCTAGACTCTACAGTCAGGTTATGTTTCTTGTGTATTTTTGTGTTTTGTGCTGCCTTCTTTAAACTATAAAGGTGGGCTCATAATTGGAAACACTGGTGTGGTATTTCCACAGTTAGCAGAGCTGGACTAAGACTAGTTTACTCATTCTACGAGTAAATAAAGCTGAGCTGAACAGTTAAAGCCCTAAAGGTGCTCTGCAGATTTAAAAAACTGACCAGGGCAGCGTTTAGTGTAACACCTGTTCATGATCTATATGTGAGGTCTATACTGATGTTTTAATTCAGAGTTCTTTTGTAGACAGACTCAGTAATTATTGTGACAGTAGATAAAGTAGATAAAGCTCAGTAATGTGTCCTACTGTGTACTTGACTAAGGCTGTTGTGGGGGTTTGTTTTTTTTATACACCTGACTTAAGGCTGCTTTATTGTTTGTTTTGTGAGGGCTAAATGAGAGACTGGGAAGGTATAACATGTTCATCGGTATCGATTTTAGAGCTGTTTACCAAAGGATTAACATTTACAGTACTATTTCCAAGTAATATGTGTCTATTGCTTTTACACTCTGCTTTGTGTGTCACTGAATTGTAACTTATTTATAAGGTTTAATCAGGGTGCCTTAGTGAGATTATGGAAGAATTCTTACTATATATTGATGGAGCTCAGTCTTTATGTGTGGTGATAGTGTCATTATCTCTATATAAATGAACTGTAATCATATCAAACAACTGAAAACCTGAGTTCTGGTGATGCAGAAGGTGGATTTTACTGTGTCTCTAGGGTGATTGACGATGACGATAAAGCAGCAAATTGACCAGTAGCCTGTTGTTCATGCTTAACTGGCTTAAGGCTTCGTGCACATTGAAAGAAACATGTCTTGACGTTACATTAACAGATTTGTGTGATGGTGTTGAGATTCTGAGGTGGAAACTGGTGACAGTAATGTGGAAATGGGTTAAGACTGGCTTGTGAGATTATGTGCCATATTCCTTAATCTCCTAAATTCGCCCCAAAGCCATCATCTACTGATGACAGTTTGGTGGGGGGGTGTGGAAAAGAGCCTCTTTCCCATGAAAGTCAATATCACAAAGATATATGTGTAAATGTCCCTCTAGCACAGTATCTGAGTAAGTTTTCAGCACTCATAGGAGAAAGATGGCATAAATACTGACTGACAAGATGCTCTAAACCCCAGTCTAGAGGCTGAGGAGCTACCATTTGAACATGACGGCTGCATTTTGTGTTTACTTGTGTTGCCTTTATCTTTATTAAAACTAGTTGGGTTATCTGAAACATTTAAATGTGACAAATTAGCAAAAATAGAAGAAGGGGCAAATATTTTTTCACAGCACTGTGAGACAAAAGAGTAACTGGAGTTTTCAAATTATGCAAAATGCAGATGTTGCACCACTGCATGGATTAATTCAATTCCATCAGCAGCACTGACTAGATAAAAATAAATGAAATAATCAATAATTAAATAAATCAAGTATCTCAGTCGATCCATAGCGTACCAAGATAATCTATACCTGGCTAAAATCTGTTTATTTGTAGACATTTCCATTTTAATGATGCCTTTAAAACATCCTAATTAAATGTGAATCATGTTAGAGCTGAACGTACAGTACAGTGTCTGTCAGCTAAAATTATCCATGTTGATGCACCATAGAAACCAGCCACACACACTGTAGATTACCTGCTGACGGATTCACTCAGGGGGCTTATTCATATTGGCATATAGCCAATTTGGACTTGACACACAGATGATAACAGCCTGCTTTATAGTTATTACATGCTAAACATGAGCTCTTAATGAGGTGTACATTTTTAATTAATGCAGAAATTGCATTGCGTATAATGATTTGTGCGCAAAAGCTTTTTGACACATGTGCCTGACGCATTTTTCCACAGCATACATTCTCTGTAATGCCTCAGTTTTTTTATCCCTGTTTTCTCCCCTGATAAACTACCTGTTAATGCACTGGAACTTCTAACTGGTTCTAACAGCACACCAGTGATCTGTGAGCCACACTGCTCTATTTTCCAGACCCTTCACTCCAAAAGTTCAGATAAGACTGACCAGAGCAACAGAAAACAGCAGGAATAATCGTATCTACTTAATCTTATAATCTTATCTACTTACATCTATCAATCATTAATTACATAATAATCAACTATTAATTTCCCATTATTTAGTTATTAGTTAACTCTTTATTAAGCATTAGCTATTACTTAGTAATTAATTAAGCACTTATCAGTTAGTAATTAAGTACACTGTTAGTTGATAAGTTAGTTTGTCGTTAGTTTATGGCTTACTCATTATCTGTGTACTAACTGCTGCTTATTACATTGTTAATTAACTAATAAGTATGTTTCTTCATATAAAGAAGTAACGTGATAATTTACTAGCACTTATGTGTTAATCCCGCTAATTATCTGTTAATTAACTTTACATCACCTCCATATGTTCAGTTGCTTCACTTTTCTCACATTGGTTCTTGTTCATTAAAGATGCTTATGGTCACATCTGACTGGAAGATGAGTGCACACAAATTCATGGATGGTTTTGTTATTCATCACTTTCATCTTGGCATATCTGTACAAACTAACTCATATCTGGTAGGAGTGCATGTACATTTGGGCATAAATGCTGGATATGTGGCTAATTAACCAATACTATTATTAACATAATCTGTAATAGCAAAAATGAAAACAACAGTAGAAAATATCAATAATACCAATTTGTGTGCATGACAGTCCAGTACAAAAGTGGATGTACTTAATTTACATGCACATTGATATAAACAAGTGCTGCAACTATTTCATGTTCCATTTAAAGACACATTACACTGTGCTTTTGTTTCATACTACTGACTCACAAACACAGCTTCGGTCATACACTGCAATAATACAGCGTTTATTTTAGGGAATTAACTACAGTAAACAATCACTCTACTATGTTAACAACACAGAGTATTTAGTTTTATTTCACATTTTATTTTTTTCCAGTTGTTGTCATTTTAATACTATTAAGTTTGGTCAGCAGGGGACGAGTGCACTCACTGCTGGACATCAAACTCCACCCACGAGCACAGCCATTAGCTTTCATGCCAAACACTGCCGTTTTATTGGCTGGCTATTGAAACATCTGCATGAATTAGTGTGTGCTTCATGTAAATGGTATGTAAATGAGGTGCTGGTAGGCTGGTTTCATGCACTGAAGCTGATTTATCATTTATGCTCCACTTCTTTCCACATTGTACAAAACTGTTATGAATCAGATGCAGAGCAGTTCATACTTTATAAAAGGCAAAAAAAAGTTTTCTTTTTTACGCGACTTTGGTGATTAATGGGCCCTTTTCACAAGATTCGTGAAGCATTAGCAGGGTAAAACTCACTTCCTCTCCATATAGGTTAACTAACTATTGCAGAAGCGATGTCAGAATGTTTAGCAGTGAACTATAATGCTCAAACACTGAGCTACAACAGCTATAATTTAGTTTTCCTGCACGATTGTGACAAACAGCAAGAATAAGAAGTGGACGGAAACACTGATTTAACTGTAAACAGAGCTGAGACGCTGTATGTTGTTTTTACTGCAGTTCTGCTACAGCTGCTTCACATCAGGCCGTCTTTGTACAACACGCCAGCGATGTCGGTAATATTCTGATTTCAAAAGAAAGAAGAGCTTTTATATGTAGCATGAATGTTATAGACTCTGTTTATATTAAGCTAGCTATACTGGCTAGAAGCTATTGCTAACCAAACTAGATTGCCTGGCTAACATAGCTAGCCAGCTAGCTTTAAAGTGTGCTACTCATATGAAGCTGGTGCTCCTCAAACTGCTAATGGTAGGCTAGCCAATTAGCAACTATAGCCTGCTAGCCTACCGTAAGCTAATACAGTTTAAACGATGTCTATCAAATAGACTTTACATATAAAAGTTTCTGTTTGCGTTTATGTCAGAAGTTGATGGCCTCCTGTAGCTAAATGTGTCACAGAACCTGCTCCAAGGTTAGCTGGCTGGTGGCAGCAGCTGATGAAAGCTAGGTTAGCTTCCTTATTTTGGGAACACAGCTACAGTTAGAAATGGCTTCTACAGCTAAACAACATCTACCAAATTCATAATACGTAGAAGAACTTTTATTTCTTTTGAAAACAGAAATATTACAGAAATCGCTGGCATGTTGTTCAACTACAGAGACACTGCTTGATGTGAGCAGCTGCAGCAGCAGTAAGCAGGACTACACCACACACAGCATTTTAGCTGTGTTTAAAGTTAAATCAGTGCTTGCATTCTCTTCTTATTCTCACTTTTTCTCATGATAGTGCACGAAAACTAACATATATCTGTTGTAGCTCAGTATTTGAGCATTATAGTTCATTCCTAATGCTTAATCCGGATGTAAACGCGACTCTTTGTGAAAAGCACCCATGGCCATTAGATCTTTACATTTTGACCATTAATTACTTCTAAAATTCCACTTAACCATTAATTACTGCTTTTGTGTCCCTCCAAGTTAAGTGACAACCTTTACTTGTTGTCACTTTACTTGGAGGGACACAAAAGCAGTAATTAATGGTTAAGATGAATTTAAGAAGCAATGAATGGTTGATTAAGAGGAACTTAAGAAGTAATTAATGGTCAAAATGTAAAGATCTAATGGCCATTAATCATCAAAGTCGCGTAAAAAAGAAAACTTTTTTTTTGCTTTTTATAAGGTATGAACTGCTCTGCGTCTGATTCATAACAATTTTGTACGATGTGGAAACAAGTGGAAATTTGAGCATAAATGATAAATCAGCTTCAGTGCATCAAACCAGCCTACCAGCACCTCATTCATGCTATCATTTACATGAAGCACGCCCTAATTCATGCAGATGTTTCAGTAGCCAGCCAATAAAACGGCAGTGTTTGGCATGAAAGCTAATGGCCGTGCTCGTGGGTGGAGTTTGATGTCCAGCAGTGAGTGCACTCCTCCCCTGCTGACCAAACTTAATAGTATTAAAATGAAAACAACTGGAAAAAAATTAAACGTGAAATAAAACAAAATACTCTCAGTGTTGTTAACATAGTAGAGTGATTGTTTAGTTTAATTAATTCCCTAAAATAAACGCTGTATTATTGCAACTAATAGTTGATTATTATTATTATTATTATTATTATTATTATTATATATTTAATGATTGATTAGCGACCCTTAAAATAAAAAAATGAATTAATGAAAAATAAATTAATTAATGAATCAATGAAAAAATAAATGAATACATGAATCAATGAATAAAGTGAACAATTGATAAAAAATATAGATATGAAAAATGTATAAAAATGCCATTAATAAAACAGTAAGTAATACAGAAATAAATGCATTGAGAAATATACAACTGCAGAAAAAGGAAATAAGTGTATAATTACAATCACAATAAGTAATATATACTTTATTAAGTTTTCTTTTTTCTTATTGATTAATTTACTGAGTCATTTATTTTTAAATTTTGTTTATTTTTCAATTTGGCAAAACTGGTCTTCCATAACTTTGTGTGTGTTTTTACTTCAAAATGTTTCAAAACTAAAGGAACGGTTTACTGAAAAATCAAATGAATCCGATTTTCCCCTCACAAGCCTCATGAGACAAGACTGTAAACTCCTCCTCTAGTCTGAACAATAAGCTTCACATTATCAGTCAGCTTGTTTAAGAGCGCCATATGTCATCACAGCTGGCCAGTCAATAGCAAGGATGTCTTCTCTCTAGTCACTCATCCAACCAGGATGAACGGTGAGTTTTGGCTGTTTTCACCTGGAGCTGAAGAACACTTTACACACAGATCACCAGACTGAACGTGAAAAACTCTGATTCTGGAGAAAGTGTCTGGATCTGGGAAACTCAGGTTTGTAAAATAAAGGTATTTATCCTCAAATTACTGTTAAAGGCGTTTTTGAGCTTTAAGTCATGAATGTAATTTTCAGTGTTACAAATGAAGTGATGTTTATATAATATGATTAAGTTAATGTTTAGCTACACAAAAGTTTCTAGAATTTATAGAGTATTTTAATATTTTCTTTACAGCAGTAGCAACATAACATTAGCATTAACTCTTACAGGAGCTAAAGAAATGGTGCACAAAGGTCTTGGATTAAACATCGGAATATATATACATAATATATACAGTTTGGTTGATACTTGTAACTCACTGATCTGCGTATTCCAGCACATTATGGAAGTTACTGTATACTGACCAGATCATTCTTAGGATTGGTTATTTTGTCTCAGCTCCTTAGTTAATGCTGTGCAGGCCATGGAGTCACCTGGTAGCCTTTGTAGTGCTTGTGCTAACAGGCTAAACATTTAAGTAGAACAAAAGAAACTTTACAAGCACACAAAGGAGAACAAAATTATTAAAAAATAAACTGGCTTTACAAAATAATAACTGTAGCTGTTCACACACCAGCCACTTCATTAAGTCCACTTACTTGTTTCTACACTCTGTCCATTTTATCAGCTCCACTGACCACATAGTTTCACTCTGTAGTTCTACAATTACAGACTGTAGTCCATCTGTTTCTCTGCATACTTTGTTAGCCCCCTTTTACCCTGTTCTTCAGTGGTCAGGACCCCCATGGACCCTCACAGAGCAGGTACTATTTGGGTGGTGGATCATTCTCAGCACTGCAGTAACACTGACGTGGTAGTGGTGCGTCAGTGTGTGTTGCGCTGGTCTGAGTGGATCAAACACAGCAGTGCTGCTGGAGTTTTTAAACACCTCAGTGTCACTGCTGGACTGAGAATAGTCCACCAACCAAAAATATCCAGCCATCCTGTGGGCAGCATCCTGTGACCACTGATGAAGGACTAGAGGATGACCAACACAAACTGTGCAGCAGCAGATGAGCTATCGTCTCTGACTTTACATCTACAAGGTGGACTGACAAGGTAGGAGTGTCTAATAGAGTGGACAGTGAGTGGACACACTGTTTAAAAACTTCAGCAGCACTGCTGTGTCTGATCCACTCGCACCAGCACAACACACACTAACACACCACCACCATGTCAGTGTTACTGCAGGGCTGAGAATGATCCACCACCCAAATAGTACCTGCTCTGTGGGGGTCCTGAACATTGAAGAACTGGTTAATTCTGGAGAAGTCTGTAATTAGTCTTACCATATACTACAGAGTGCACTTGTATGGTCAGTGGAGCTGATAAAATGGACTATGAGTGTAGATACAAGGAGAAGGGCTTAATGAAGTGGTCAGTCAGTGTACATGTGGTGTAAGACATATGAAAATATAAGTGTAAAACAATTTAAAGGACAAAAACTCTGTGAAGCACTAGATGAGCCAACCCTGGAGTTTGGCAGTGCAGCATTTTATGTTAAGGATGACTCCTCATTTTGTACACAGGGTCTTTTAGCAAACCTCCATGATAGCAAAATAAAGGGTGACAAGTTTAGTTAATATCTAGTTAATATTTAACTAGCACTTAGTATTAACTATTTTTGTGCTTGTCTGAGAAATTAGTGCTTAGAGAAGGTTTGGTTGAATGTCAACGGCTGAAAAACAGTCAACTGGTCTAAATATTTTTATATGATAATGATATGAGTATGAATACTTTGGTAACCGTCTGAGGTACCAGTTTCTAAATACTCAAATCATTGTTTTACTACATACGTTTCATTACAGGAAGAAAATATACAAAATAATAATTTAATGAATGTGTATTAATGTGACTGTTTACTTGGGTTTGTATTATAGAGTGTTAAACTTTGCTGTTCTGAAACACAAGTGCATTAAGGTGTGTTGTTCACTAGGTTAACTACTGTAGCGGGTCGTTCCAGAAACAATGAAAATATATTTTTCTCTGAAAAGCTGACTGTTTTCACATCATCCACTGAGGAGAAAATACCTTTAGGGAAGTGATGAATCTTCATCAGTTGTGGTGTTTAATTCACTAGTTAATCTGAAAAGGCAGCCTCTGTTACTCAGGCAACACAAAAACTTTCAGATTTTTTTGGCTGTTTATAAGTAATAAAAATACAAGTTTATTCCTTGTTTTGCTGTAAGATTGTGCTCCATATTTTTTGAGAATCCTAACTCCAGCACTGTCAACTACTGTCCAGCCCTTACACACATTGTGTTCCAGCAACACACACAACCATTCTCAGTGCCATAGCTGTGCTGAGAATGATCGATTATGGTGATCAATCTATGAATAATCATCTATAATGAATGATCGATCTATGGTGGTCCCTTTTCACTGTTCACTGTTTATTATATTGCTTCTTGTGTAACATAATTATTTCATGGTGTAAACTACTGGCTACGAGAGAGAATGACATTTATTAAATATACCAGCCAACTTATCATTGAAGTTTTACATATTAAAACCTCAAAGCTGTGAGCAGAATTTGGAAAAAGGGGACAGAGCTGATCCTTTGAGCCAGGCAATCATGAGTGCCTTTACAAAGAAAGGTAATTAATTTAAAATTAAACTGTTTAAGAATATCTTAACATCAGAGGAAGTCACTGATTAAACTTCAAACTTTCAGAGACCTGATAAATTCCTTATTCATTTTCTATAATGCCTTGTTATGCAGCGTCACAACGCATCATTTATACACCTGATTGTTATTTAAGTATTGGAGTTTTTTTCTGTTCCTGTTCTTGATTTAACAGTCAGAACGGTGTGTGTGGTTAGTTTCCACCATGTCCTTACAGTGTGGTATGAACAGGAGAATTGTGTGTTTTCATCTCCTGATATTTAAACTGGAAAACGTCCTGACTGCACTGTGAAAGTTCAGACCTCTTAAAGACGAATACTTAAGGTTACGGTTAGGTTTAGGTTTAGGTGTAGTATTATCGAGTTACAGTAACACAAAAATCAATAGAAACCTGGACATCCTCATATGTATAGCAAGACAATCGTGTGTGTGTGTGAGTATGTGTGAGTGAGTGTGTGTGTATATGTTTGTGTGTGTGTACTTACATTTCTTCAGTCCTGGTTTGATTCTGTTCTCACCTCTATGTTCCACTCTAAACATACACACACACACACACACACACACACACACACATTAATATATTCATTCAAATGTTCTCACCCTCCTGTCTCTCTCTCTCTCTCTCTCTTTCTCTCTCTCTCTCTGTCTCTCTCTCTCTTTGTCTGTTTTACATTTGTCCAGTGTAAAATTATACATCTATAAAAAACATACATACATAAACATGTATTATATGTACACACACACAATCACAGACACACACACACTCTCTCTCTCTCTCTCTCTCTCACACACACACACACACACACACACACACACACACACAGTTAAATAAATGTTATGTGTGATTAGTTTAAGGATGTGTGTCAGTCTTTTCTTTGTGTGTAACAGCTGTAAACATATTTATCTGATAGTTTAACACATTCTGGTGTCTCTCCTAAACACATCAGTATCAGATCTTGAGTTTGAATCATTTCCTCTTCTAATGATGGATCTCAGTTTAAACTGAACTGTAATAATCGTTTCTGAGATCTTTATTTCGCTGCATGAGGAGAGAAAGTGGTGTATGTTTCTGTTCTTAGTTGCATTGATTACAGAGCCATTCTTCATTGGGCCTCCAGTGTTTCTTATGGAGCCTTTTTCTACATTATGATCTCTGAGTCTGTACATTGTTAAGGTGTTTCTTTCTTTTTTATATATTTTAATCAGATGATCCGATTAAATGTGTGTTTTCTCTGTTCAAAAATCTGTAACATTCTAATTTATTAACTCAGGAAATTTCATTGATCCAGTTATTGATTTATTGTTTCCGATGTGTGTTGTGGATCATTTTGAGTTGTGCTGGTGAGATAGTGAACTGGGCAGTGATTGAATGTGACGTTTATCATTGAGAGGTCTGAGGGGGTCTGTTGATATTTAAGAAGGTCTGAGGGGGTCTGTTTATCTTTGAGAACGTCTGAGGGGGTCTGTTTCTGGGTGTGTGCAGTTGCTGAGATGCGCTGTATAGTGGTCTGACTCTGGCTATGATCAATTTAAAGCTCTCTGTAGTGGGAGTTTACAAGAATGCAGCTCACAAGTTAAATTAAATGAATATTAGAACATTATAAAAATAAAGTGATTTGAACTTGAGACTGTACAGTTTGTAAAAATAATAACTTAAAAAAGCTATCTTTAAACACAAAATAATGGCCAGTAACTTTTCTGTAAAGAAAATTGAGCTCAAAAACCTGAAATTGATTAATCAGTAACACTTTACAATACTGTTCCATAGTTAATAAGTAACTAATTAGGAACTAAGCAGGAATGAATGAGTAGTGCTGCATTAACACTTAAGTAACTTCTCTTAACTACCAAGGACTACTAGTTAACTACTCAGTAGGTAATAATGAACTAATGATTACGGTAGTTCACTATTAACTAAACAACAACAAATAACTACTGAATCTCACAGAGAATTACTTAGTAACTATGGTTTCTTAGAATAACTACTCATAAATTACCAATCAATTCAACATTAATTGCTCAATAGCTGAGTTTTACAAGGCTCCTGGTGAACTGTTAACTGATGTAGTGTATTCCAACACTTCTACCAGTAGTGAAATGCGCTACACAGTGTGCAGTCTCTACCATATAATGGATTATATCCTCCATTATTATTCACAGAAACAGGTATCCTCAGAGAAGGCTGGGGTATCACACCACACTGTACTCTGTGATGTCCCTCATGTGTTTATTTTGATTCTTTTGTTTGATAAAGTCTCACATTAGTGGCCCACATGTTTCACTTTATAATACTGTTCCTGACCATCATTAACTCCTAGTTCATTAACAGTGAGTTACCATGTGTTTCACTTTATAATACTGTTCCTGATCATCATTAACTCCTAGTTTATTAATAGTGAGTTACCATGTGTTTCACTTTATAATACTGTTCCAGATCATTATTAACTCCTAGTTAATTAATAATGAGTTACCATGTGTTTCACTTTATAATACTGTTCCTGACTATCATTAACTCCTAGTTCATTAATAGTGAGTTACCATGTGTTTCACTTTATAATACTGTTCCTGATCATTAACTCCTAGTTTATTAATAGTGAGTTACCATTTGTTTCACTTTATAATACGGTTTTAGATCATTATTAACTCGTTAATAATGAGTTACCATGTGTTTCAATTTATAATACTGTTCCTGACCATCATTAACTCCTAGTTCATTAATAGTGAGTTACCGTGTGTTTCACTTTATAATACTGTTCCAGATCAATATTAACTCCTAGTTCATTAATTATGAATTAGCCTGTTTTTCACTTTTTAATACTGTTCGTGATCATCATTAACTCCTAAAGAAGACCACAGTAACAACATGTTCATTAATAATGAGTTACCATCTGTTTCACTTTATATTGTTCCTGATCATAATTAGCTCCTAATGATGAACAGCAACACCTCATTCATTATCAAACAGACAGTCTTAAATATTCACTTGGTAATATTTCCATGAGCCCTCTCTTCAACTGACCCTGCCCTCAAGAAGACTTTAAAGAAGAACTACTGTTCATAAGAAACAATGGACACATGTGCTCCTGCAGAAAAGAATGGTGTTTTCTTTTCTAAAGATGAGAGGTAAGCAGACTGGTCTACTGAATAGTGTAGTATTTTAGCAGTTGTCTATTGGTTCATACTGCCAAATATGAAGATGTACATAATGTACATTTGCCTTTAAAGGTTTCTGATCAAAACAAACACAAGGAACACCAGTCAGTACAGTGTGGTGTGATGCCCCAAGCCTTCTCTGAGGATACCTGTTTCTGTGAATAATCATGGAGAATAGGGGTGCGGGAAAAACTCTAATGATTCTGAATCGATTCACAAATGTAAAAAATTGATTTTCTAAATATTCAATTTATACCGTAATGTTGACAGAACTTATAAGGCGGAACTTGGAAGTGAGTAAGTGCAGCGCCCAGACAGTCTGTGGCGGCACATAACAAAAACTCACATGGATGAGTGAGAAATCCGACCGGTACTATTTTACTGACACAGCGACCCCTGACTCTCTATAATGAGACCAAAACCGAAGTTAAAAAATCACTAAAGAAAACGGACAGGACAGCTGTAACGTGCTGCGTGGACATCCATTACCACTGGATCTTATTTCACCGTAACAGTGCATTTTATCGCAGCTGAGTGGCAGCAGCATCTCAATGAATGAGAACCTTCTAGTTCACTTGCCACTTCACTTCCATTTGATTTATTAATTAAAGATATTTTAGATATTTAATGTAAAGTATTTGTAATAATGCATTTATGTTATGGATCAAATGTAAATACAAATACTTTGCTTTAAAACTATCAAGTCCCCAGACATTGGGAAAATAGAAATCCTGTACAGAAAAAAAGATGCATCAATAATCGTTTTATAATTGCATCGCAGCCCTCTGAAACATAATCAAATTGTGAGGTGCGATTCCCACCCTTAATGGAGAATATAATCCATTATATGGTAGAGACTGCACACTGTGTAGTGTATCTCACTACTGTTAGAAGTGTTGGAATACACTTAATCAGTTAGAAGTTCACCAGGAACCTTGTAAGACTCAGCTATTGAGCAAATTAATGTTGAATTCATTGGTAATTTATTTATTTATTGAACTAGTCATAGTTATTCTAAGAAACCATAGTTACTAAGTGATTCTCTGTGAGATTCAGTACTTATTGTTTAGTTAATAGTGAACTACCCTAATTATTAGTTCACTATTACCTACTGAGTAGTTAAGTAGTAGTCATTGGTAGTTAAGAGTAGTTAATGCAGCACTACTCATTCATTCCTGCTTAGTTCCTGATTAGTTACTTATTAACTACGAAACAGTATTGTAAAGTGTTACCGATTAAACTATACAAACACACACACACACACTTTGTAAGCTGCTTATCCTTCTGGACCACAGGGGGAACTGGAGCCTATCCCAGCAGAATACATCCTGGACAGGCTGCTAGTCCATCGCAGGGCAGACACACAGACCTATACATTCACACACACACACCGAGGGGCAATTCAACATGTCCAACTGGTTTGACTGCATGTCTTTGGACTGTGGGAGGAAACCCACAAAGACACGGGGAGAACATGCAAACTCCACACAGACAGGACTCACCCGGCCAGGGAATTGAACCCAGGCGACAGTGCTACCCACTACATCACCATGCCACCCAACTATACAAACATATTTACACAGTTTTTATGTAAAATAGATGTAGAATGAGTCACGGACAGTGTGGAAAGGGCTCAGATCAGGACTGGAGCCTTTTCAGTACGAGTAGAAGTGTAGGACTAGACACAGACTGAAAAATGTATTAATGCTAAACTAACCAAACACACAGAGCTGTAAATGTATTTGCAGTAAAAAATATTAAAGTGAATATCTGAGAAGTCATGCAGTAAAATCTGTTCTACTTTGTAATATAAACAACAGTGAAACTGTATGAATGATAACATGTTTATTAGTGATAGTGAACTACATTGTTGTTATCTGGATGTGCACTTTTCTTTCTTTTTCTTGGTCCATATTTTTTCCCCAACTCGTCTTGCAGTTTCCATGATATTGACACTGTTCCAACTCTGTAATGTTCAGTTTGATTGGGAATGATGTGCATGTAAAAACTAGGGTGCAAAAGTTTGTGCACCCAACTTAAATGACAACCGCCAGGACATTCTTACATCATCATCGCAGGCCACAGTCAGTAAACACTCTGGAGCCAAAAGTTTTTGGACAATCCACATCACCATCATACAAGACACACAATACACAATCTAAACACCACACACTCTACACACATCAAACACTCCAAACACACACACCTAACACATCACACACACACACACACACACACATTCACTAGCAACCAACTGGAAAATCAGAGTAAATGGCTATGGCAACTGTTTAAGCTGCGCAATCACACTTTACTAGTTTCATTTTGTCATCCATAAAACATATTTTATGAAATAACAAGCAGTAGCTGGAGGTGTTAAATGTATCAGATGTAAATGCGCTGCATGATTCAATGAAAACAGCCCATTTAGCCTAAACAGAGTGGTAGAATTTTTGGAAGTAGTGAGCTGCAGCTGTCTGTACGTTTAATGAGGGGAAATAAAAATGAAAGTAACCAGAAATTGTCTGTAACTTATTTATTAAATCTAAAATTATAAATTATGATTCCACAAATAATTCACTGCTTACTGATGGCTTGTCGGTGTAGTATAGTCCACTGAAGCTCCGTTAAAGGCACAGATATTCTGAACATGTTGAAACCACTACAGAAGCAATGTGGTTTTGTGTCCCATATGGTGTTTTTTTGATAAATTATTGGTCCTTATATTTCACTGCAATATAAAAATATTGATTTAAATACACAATTCAACAGTTTTAGCCAAATTTGAATGGGTTGTCTGAATGTGTTCATTGATCTTGTAATAGTGTAATATTCCTTTCTTGCTTTTTCTAACAATGCATAGCCCTGCTAAAGTGACCAGATGCATGGATTAATAGCTCTATGTAATTGTATTCCCTAGTGTGCTGAGGTCCCAACAAATTTAAAGTGAAATTTTGATTGTGTGATCTGACTTTTTTGTTGTTGAAATATCATTATCACCAAATTATCTGCATACAGAATGAACTTCTTTTTCAATTTCTTATTTAGTTCTGGTCCTAAATCGGATGACTGTTCAAAATTGTGGTTGATGCAAGTTACAGCTGTGTGTAAAGAATTTTGTTCTTTTATTCTCAGTTTTACTTGCACATTTGTTATCACTGTATTTGGATTTAATTGTATTATAACTATTTCATTGTATATTTAATTATATATATCTCTCAAAGACGGCGTATGATGGTTGAGTAGGGTGTGGAAAGTGGTGAATGAGCTTTTCCAGGGGTCTTTTCAGCTTTCTCCCTGGACAGAGTTCCACCCATGTCCTTTTTGTTGTATCATGTCTGGCACTGTTGATCCCAAACCTGAATTCAGTCAGCCACTTGTCTCTGTGATTTTCTTGTACATATGAGGCCATCATTGTTTTCAAAACCTTATTAACATGCTCTATAAGATTTGTTTGGGGATGGTATCTTGTTGTAAGTTTTTGGATAACCCCCCATGTCTTGCAGAGATTGGCTAACAATTGGCTAAGGAACTGAGAACCACGGTCAGACAATATGATCTTTGGGACACCCCATTGGGTAAAAATCTCTTCTTTTAGTATTTGACAGATTCAATGGGATTTGCTGTCCCTCAAAGGAAAAAGCTCAATCCATTTGGAGAAATAATCCACAACAACTAACAGGAACACGTTTACCTTTGTACTTTTTGAGAAAGGACCCATAAGGTCCATACCAAGCATGTAGCCTGGTTCTTTTATTGCTGTTGACTGGAGCAATCCAGACAGCTTAGTGTTAGAGGGCTGGTATTTTTGGCAAACTGCACATTCCTTGACATACTACCATACATCTTTCCTACATACATAGATGCCATACATCTACAGCCACCACTGCACCATCCTGTAATTCCGTGGACTGGGATAGGGAATCTGGAACTATATTCATGCACCCTTTTCTGTACTGCACTTGGAATTCAAAGCGTTGCAACCTCAAGGTCCACTTGGTAAGCTGTGATGTAGTTTTGGGAGAACTGAAAGCCCATGAGAGAGCGGCATGGTCTGTATATACAACAAAGGGACTTCCTTCCAGGTAGTGATGCCACTTTTCCACAGCCCAAACCATAGCAAGGCACTCCTTTTCTGAGGTGGAGCAGTTTCACTCAGCACCCCTCAAGCTTCTGGACGCATAAGCAATGACCTTTTCTTCTTTGTCAACCACTTGTGTCAACACAACACCAAGTCCTATCTCACTGGCATCAGTGAGCACTTCAAAGGATTGGAGAAGATCTGGTTGTGCTAGGACTGGGGCTTCCTGCAGAGCTGCCTATAGATTGTCCATTGTTGACATTCACTGGTCCATTTCCATTCAACCCCTTTTCGTTTAAGGTGGTTTAGAGGTGCTGCTAAATCAGCAAAATGAGGGATAAATTTGTGATACCATCCCACCAATCCAAGGAACCGTTGTAATGATGGTAGGTCATGTGGAGTGGTATATGTAGCCACAGCAGCTGTTTCTCTCTAGGTCTACTTTAACCCCCTCAACAGAAACTACATGGTCTAAAAACTTAAGTTCTGTCTTAAGAAAATGAAATTTCTTTAAGTTCAATGTGAGGTTTGCATCCTTGATCGTTTTTTAAAAATTGCTCCCAGATCTTGCAGGGGCTGATAAGCCTGTTCTTCTGAGAAGGCTTTCCACAAGGTTTAGGAGTGTGTTTATGGGAATTTTTAACCATTCTTCCAGAAGCGCATTTGTGAGGTCAGACACTGATGTTGGACGAGAAGGCCTGGCTCACAGTCTCTGCTCTAATTCATCCCAAATGTGTTCTATCTGGTTGAGGTCAGGACTCTGTGCAGGCCAGTCAAGTTCTTCCACACCAAACTCGCTCATCCATGTCTTTTTGGACCTTGCTTTGTGTACTGGTGCGCAGTCATGTTAGAACAGGAAGCGGCCATCCCCAAACTGTTCCCACGAAGTTGGGAGTATGAAATTATCCAAAATCTCTCGGTCTGCTGAAGCATTAACAGTTCCTTTCACTGGAAATAAGGGGCCAAGCCAAACCACCCCACACCATAATCCCCCCTTCATCAAACTATACACTTGGCACAATGCAGGCAGACAAGTACCGTTCTCCTGGCAACCGCCAAACCCAGACTCATCCATCGGATTGCCAGACGTAAAAGCGTGATTCATCACTCCAGAGAATACGTCTCCACTGCTCTAGAGTCCAGTGGCGGCACTTTACACCACTGCATCCAACGCTTTGCATTGCGCTTGGTGATGTAAGGCTTGGATGCAGCTGCTTGACCATGGAAACCCATTCCATGAAGTTCTCTACGCACTGTTCTTGTGGTAATCTGAAGGCTACATGAAGTTTGGAGGTCTGTAGCGATTGACTCTGCAGAAAGTTGGCGACCTCTGCGCACTATAGAATGACTTCTACCTGGTGACCTCCTATCACATTGGCAACTTTCAGTAGGGCAGGAGTTGTTGACTAAGCCAGGGCTAGATGTTGAGGCTGGAAACCAGGTTCTTCAGACCAAAGGGTTGGCTTCTTTTTGTTTTTATCTTGAGCTTTGAGTTGGTTCACTCTGGTCCCATACTCCTTTTTGGAGTTTAAACCTCTTTCAACCATAGACCCAACCTTGACCAGCTGTTCTACTGTATGCACAGCACATCTTAAACTTCCTGCCAGTGTGGGTATACAGTTATTCAGGATTCTTCTGACTAGCTCTACTTCAGGTAGGTCAGCTTTCCACTTCAAACATAGAGCTTTGTAATCATAAGCAGAGTCACATATACATCGTTCAGGTCCTTGTACCAATGCTTTAAGTTGGTCCTCTACCTCTGTCAGGTAATCTGTAGGAAGGAAGTCAGCCAAAAAAGCTCTCTTGAAGCCAGCCCAGTTATGGATTTTATTTTTTTCAGCAATCCACCAGCTCCTAGCAGGGCCAGTCAAGCATTGAGAGTCGCCATGATCTGTCATGGGTTGTAATGATAATGATGACTTTCACATTTTTCCATAAAATCCAAAACATCAGCTGTATCCCTAACTTCCCCAAAAGTGGGAAATTCTAGGTTAATGGGGGGTTTCCAGTAGGAGATTTGGGTAATAAAAGAGCCTTGCCCTTCTTCAGCAGGAGTTAAGGGAAAAAAGATGTCCTAGTCAAAGGAGTGCTAGATTTTAAATGAGTTATTTCCACTGCTCATCTCTTCTCAGAAGACAGTTAACCACTCCTTGTTGTAATTATTGTAGTGATCACTTGAATTGTTCTTTAATTGCTTCAAACCTTTGTTCCATGCATTCTCAGAGTACAGCTTCTCTATTGGTTGCACTTTCACTTGCTTTTCTGAATTCCTCTTGTAGAGTGCTTACTTCAGTTTTCAGGGTGTGAACAGACTGAGCTAGGCAAACCATTTCAGATTCAAGATGGTCTATGATGTTCCTACGATCGATTTGAGTTGTTTGTTCCTCTCCATCATTTCACCAGGTGCACTATCAATATACAGCAGTTTCTATTATGTGGCAGGGTCACAAGCGAGTAACAGCGATAATTAAGAGCTGAATGTGTTTAAGTAAAGATTATTAAGTGCTATTATGAGTTTTTAAGGGTAATTTAGGAATTCATGTTTTCTATTAAAATGTATACATTGTTAAATATGGAAACTCAGTAGGAGTTAAATAGGTGTAGGTTACTTCTCTGAATCATAAACTAATAACACAAGTCTTTAAAAACAGAGATAAATTTAAGGCACTTGCGTGAACAGCAATCTGGGGAAGTTAATGTGCAGCATCCTAACTTCTAGATTTTTAAACTTCCGTATTAAGCACAAAGTCTTAAGTAGAAGTCAAATTACAGCACCACTGGTCATATTTACACCCTAAACACTGTAATTTGATATATAATAATTAATATTAATATACATATATCAATATGTAATATTGATAAATATGCTGTCCAAAATAAAACTAAAATATCTGCATGCTTTTTAGATTTTATAAAGGTTTTTGATTCCATTTGGCATGAAGGATTATTAGACACTTAGAAACTTATTAGCAACTTAGTGAAATTGGTGTAGGGGTAAAACCTATGATCTAATTAAATCAGTGTACATATGTAATGGATGTGAAAGAAGATTTTTCTTATTTCACATAAAATCTTTCTCTACTTTTGTCTATTATTTAGATTCATATATTTTATTTATTTTCATCTTATTTATTTATTTTTTTATTTTACATCAGGGACACTTTATTTGAAGTCATTCTTGTAGCAAACTTTTGCGGGGCTCGATTGGCGATGTTATTGGCATTGGACTGTTCCCTATCCTCAGTCTGCGGCAAAAACTGTGAGGATATGTAGATGTTTTTAGAGCTCTCTGTAAAAAAAGTTGTTTTAAAGTTGTTCAAAGCACTTTTTGTGGATTCAAATGCTTAGTTAACACGTTTAATGTTACTAAGAGTAAAACAACTTAGATTCTGTGACTTGTGTTGAGCGTATGAGAGTGTTTTATCGAGTGCAGCAGTTTTTTTTAACTGTTGAATGTCCAGCTACCATTTAGGCTTAAATGGCTTCTTTTTTTTCACAGCGTTTGTGTACGTGAGAGAGACAGAGAATTCATTCAGTGCTGTGCTTTTGCCTCTCATTTTGTATACAGGTACAGTAACTCTTTAAATGCCAGTACATGCTGTTGTGCTGTTTATTTTTAGCATTTACTTTGTTTTGTAAAGTTTAGTGGTTTATAAAAACTAAACATTTGCCATATTAGGGTATTCATTTGTTTCGTTTTTTCTTTCTTTACATAAGAACAGAACAATTTATTGTATAAGATTTCATCTTAAAACGTAAATGTGTAATTTTTATTATAGTATATTTGCTGTTTATACTGTGTCTTTCTGTAGTATATGTGAAATATCTAATTTTATAAGCTGTATTATTTTACATATTTTGTAATGTAACTTCAGTTTGCATCAAAAACTGTGAGGATAGCATTTGTCCACGTGAGAGAGACAGAGAATTCATTCAGTGCTGTGCTTTTGCCTCTCATTTTGTATACAGACAGAGAAAGAGAGAGAGTAAATTCCCAGTCGTGTGGCAGAGCATGTCCAGTCTTCCTCTCTTCTCTTTTTCTTCTCTTCTTATTTTATAATATAAATGTTCTACACTGTTCTACACTCCTGACAAAAGCTTTCGCAATTCAAGTGTTAATATTAGTCATGCCAATAAAGCAACATTGAAGTGAATTGAGTTGAATTGAATTGAGAAAGAGTGTTGGTAAGAGAGAGTTTTAGTTAATCAAGAGAGAAAGATGAGAGTGCAAAAGATACAAGAGAGAGACAAAAAGAGAGAGGGAGAAAGAGACAGAGAGACTGTGTGGGAGAGAGAGACAGAGAGTTTGTATGTATGTGTGGGGGAGACAAAGAGAGACATAAAATAGTTCAGTTATTTTCAGGAAGTGTATTTGTGTTATTATTAGTGTTCAGTTATTTAAATAAAGTAAAAATAAAATATCTGCATTGTAGCTCATTATTGTATTAATATTGTTGTAGTCATATTTGATCATTTAGAAAGTGAAGCCAGCTTACACCACAGATACAATCTAATTCTGTGGGAAACACTGCTTATAGCAGTCTGGTCCTGGGGCCATATTACAGAAAATTCTTAAGTCTGAACGTTAGCTGTCTGACTAACTAACTTGATCGCATGTTTACACTTCAGCTGTGTGCGTATGGTCTGTTGCTAGGTAACAGACACAACAGTTGATTTTTGACTTCAATTGAGTAAGTTAAGATTTCCTAACTTAAGATAAGGAAAGATGCTGTAAGATAAGATTGTTACTTTAAGATCAGATTTGCTTCTGTAGTATGAATTTGTGAAAAATCTTGAACGGTCAGACCTTAAGTAATAAAAAAAGATAGGAAGTTTCTGTCATATGTATCAAATTACTGTATCCATTAAAAGGACAGAGACTAACAGCACTACACACACTCAGCCCAGTGAGCTGTACAACATTAGGAGATCATACAGATGGACTTAAAACAGCACATAATAGTTCCTGGAAGCAATCAGAAAAAGACATTCAAACACTTAGACAGCAAGAGATATGCAACTTATGTATGTACAGATGTAACTCCAACCCCACTTTCACAATAAGAGTCTCTGTCAAAAAAACCCCAAGAAAATAAAAACTAGACACATTAATGTTAATGTAATATAAATTATTTTCATTACAAAGAGTGCATAATTAGCTTTGTTTAATTGGATTTATTGCAGTACAGTATGTAACATTTAATAAGATTCACTGTTTTCAGTGAGGTGTGGAAAGAGTACCGGAAACCTCTACACAAGTATGAGTGCTGTGACTGTGGCGATAATTTAATTGAGTACAACCTAAATTATTAATAAAGGAAGTTACTCAAGTGAGCAAACAAGTAGTTTGTTTGAAAAAAACTTGATTAATTGAGTTACACTCTGTATATCCACAATCCCCATCTAACAATATTGCTGAGTTGACTCAGCTACATCATTGGAAATCATCTGTACATACAAAACTAACTAGCAGAACATGATATTACATGAGAAAAAGGTTCTGAGAGCTGAGACTGATCACAGTTCGCTCAGCTATTGCACATTTACACATATTTCTGTGAATGGCATAAGGAACAAGGTTTACATTAAACCACATACATTTCATGGTGATATGTGAGGGAATGTACTGCTGTGTAATGTGTGTAATGCTGGGTGATATTATATTCGGTATTGTGTGTGCGTGTCCTGGGATTGTACTTAGGTCATTCTGTCCTGCCTGTTTTTGTTTATCCCTACATGGTCATGTCTGTCATATGTGTCAGTTTATTTTTGCTAATGCATTTTTAAGAAAGTGTCAGTCCAGTCCATTTTTAAGCAACTGAATAGTTTTTCTAAAGTCCAAACGATGATCTCAGTGTTGCAGAACAACCTTGTTTAACTGTGTTGGTGTGATGCCCTGGTTTCTCTGGTAGCTCGTTATTCATATGAGGTGAGCTCTGCTGCAGACTTGTACAGTGTGCACACAACAAAAGGACTTACACTACTCCACCTCAGTCTGGACAGATTATTGTTCAGGAGAGTAAATCTAAAAAAACCCAAAAAACAGAATGTGAACAACAGATCTGATTGATTATTGTCCAGTGTTTGTGATGTATCTGTATTGAACTAGATTTCCATTTCACAGCTTATATGGCCAAAGAAGATAACAGTAAAGGACTAGCTAGCTAGGCAGCTGTTCAGGCTGAATCGGAGTTGTAAAAGATCTCTGTGGGTTTCGTGTTTAGCAGCTGATAATAACGGTATTTTTTGGTTCATCTGAAAAAAGATGAAACCGAGCATTCTGATAAAGTACATTCCTTGTGTGCTGCTACAGTTCTTCGCTTTGTTTCTCCTCTAAACAGGACATCTTGGTAGTGTTTTTGCAGCTGGGAGTCGCTCTGTTTTGATTGGTGAACTTTTAAATTTAACTGCACTTTCTTTAATTTATGATTTATGAGCTGAGTCACTCATAATAATTTATTTTTACTTTGTACATTATTAAAAAAATGGAAATAGCAAAGTAAAAGTTTTTCTTTATAAATTAACTCGAGTAAGTGTAAAAGGACTATGATTTAGTTCTGCTACAAAAAGTACTTTTTACAGGAAAAATCATTACTGAATGTAACTTGTTTGTATTTTTTTTAAATGAGGCCCCACTTGTTCTCACTGGTTCTTCTTTCCAACTTATCAAGCCTCAGAACACCTAAATACAGTGATGCATTTTATTCATTGTGAAAATATTTTCAAGCATCATATTATATTTTTGACATTCTGCCCATTCGTAGTATTTTGCCATAATGATGACAAAAGGCAGCAGGCACCAGCTGACTAATGACAAAAACACACCAATTTTCAGCAGTCTACATGCAACGCTTGCCACAAATCACTTACTGAATACACTCTAGCTTTCCTAACTGTTTACACATGGAGCTCACCTCCCCAAACATTCAGCCTTTTAAAATATGCTTAGGAGGTAAGATAACTTTAGATTTCATCATAGAAAATACACGTACCATCAAAACAACTGTATGAAACTACTGACCAACATATGGAATGTTCTTTATTTGCTTACTTACATCTTCTTACAAAACTGCTTTTCTTTCCATCGTAACCGGAAGGTAATATTTTCAAGCTCTTTGTTTTCACTTAGAGTTGTACATGGATTGGATACATGGATGAATAGCCTATTATGTAATATAGTTTAGAAAGTTATTGAACATTGCCTACCATGCAATACAGCGTATAGTATGTCACATCATGCTAAATATAGCATGCATAGATAACATATTTATTTATTATATATTTAAGTAAAATATTTAATCTTATTTAGCATGACAATTTGTAATTTGTGTTTGTTTTTATGTTGTGTATTTTATCTTATTGGTCATGTTGTCCTATCTTTTCTTGTCCCAGGACTTTAACTGTTGCCTTTAAAAGACTTTAAAGTCCAGTGTGTGGTGTAGCAGAGGTATTGGGTACATTCTTACATTTTGGATAGAGTAATCATTTCCTTAGAAAAAATATTAATAATACTCTGAAGTGGACTTTAATTTGTCTGTTCTATCTCACAAGACCAAATAATCATGCACAATTGTATGTGGAGAGTTTGGAGAGGTTATGGACACTTTGGAGAACTTATGGACACCTTGCAGAGGCCTAGTAGACACCTAGTGGAAAATGCTGTGTAGCCCCTGAATACTTTTATGGGTCTGCTCCAGATTTTGTCCTTTGTCTTTCAAGAACCTGTTGAACCAATAAATATAGGACATGACTGACATTTCATCCCCAGCACCCATACACACATTGAAAACCCCAAAAATAACAGGCATTTTTTGTTTTTTTGACATTTTCTTATGTATTAGATGTTCTCAAATGGAACCTAACTGATTGAAATAAAAGACTGGAGGTGAATGAATGTCTTGTCAAGTGTCTACTTCAATTCAAACCTTGAGTGATCATTTTGCTTTGTGGACAACTTAAGATAACTAGTGTTATAATGTAGTAATACAAATCGTTTGAAAATGTGCTTAAATTTGGATCTGCATAAATGGGCTAATGGGCATTTCCTGAGTTATTATGCTAGCCAGCATGTTCTGTTACTGTGTTCTTATGTTAAAAGACTAAACTAAAACAAAAAAGCAACAAGAAAGTTGATCAACATTTATTTGCAAAGAGTTTTATTCTCTTGTACAAAACTCCTTTTTTTGGCAACATTTTAGTTATTGGAATTTAAATTGACAGCTGACTAGAAACCTGGCTGGTTAGGCAGTAAAGAATCTGCACTGTAAAACTGGTTTGTCCGTTCAACTGAAAATAGCATAATGTGGTCACAGGCTATTTATTCACCTCAAATAAATTCCTTAAATGTAATAATGCAAAGCTCAATTTTAGTTTAGATGAACTAAAGCAACATTATACATCAATTCAAACCTCAAACAGTTCATATTAACTTGCTTTGTTCTACAGTGTATGATCTTTGAAAATCGAGAAAATCTGTAAAGATACATAAGGATATTGTAAAGCAACAAAAACTTTCTCAATTACAGAACAGGAACTTAAAGAGAAATTAACAACTAAAACCAAACAAAACATGTGGTCAAAACAGTGTACAAAATCTTGAAGTTCTCTATTCTTGAAAAAATGAATTAACCTGGTCTGGAACCATGGACTAACAACAACCATCTTTAAATTTTACTCAGTATTTGAGAAGTTATCTGAGGAATTTAACATGTAGCATCTTAAATTCTAGATTTAATAAATTTCTTTATGATACGCAATGACTTATGAAGGGTTCAAATTGGATTTCTACCAAATTACTGTTCCAATGAGCCAATTTACACTCTTCATATTATAACTGAGAAATACCCTATAATAAATAATAATCAATAAATACAATAATTAATAAATAATAAATAAGCAAATAAATAAACATTTGCATGTTGTATTGATTAAAAAACTTTGATTAAATTTGGGGCAAAAGTTTTTTTGTACCTTAGAGAAAGTGGTGTAGGGGAAAACATATGAGCTAATTAGATGAATGCAAACAGAAAATAAAATGAGGAATAAAAATCAGTAAAAAACAGACAAATTTCATCTCCCAGTAACAGAAGGCTGAGTGAGACAGGGCTGCTGTTTTATGCTTAACACTATTTAATATTTCTATTAATAAATTGGCAAAATGGTCCTGCAAACCCCTACAGAGCAGAATCTACAGTACATCCTGGACATCCTTTTACCAAAAATCCAGATATCACGGGGAAATATACAAATAACATTGCATGTTCAAACAATTACAACATTTAAAGTATAAAAAATCTACTGGAAAATTCAGCTAAAAGTATTTGAATCTGTTATTCAAATGACTGCCTTTTATGGCTGTTAAGTGTGGCGTTCTGTTTACAAATCTGGAATTTAACAAATGTACTGCAAATTTGCAGCAAAGTATGTTCAAACCTGCCACAACCTGATGGACAGTGAGTGGCCACGCCATGTCAGTGATACATGCTTATGAACACACACTCACATTATTATCATAATTCTTTCAAACATAAGCATGTTCAAATTTTACTTAATTTATTTTACATTTTTGCATTCTAGAATGTTCCTACAGAACAGAGCAGATTACTGTAGATCTAAAATTTTTATACTTACAGAATTTTAAAGTGCTGCTACTAGTCTATAAATCACTATGGGTTTGGCTCAGAATACATCTCTGATATGTTTAAAGAGTATAAACTGTGTAGATCTTTTAGATCCATGGACTCAGTACAGCTAGTAGAGCCCAGAGTCCAAACTATACATGGTGAAGCAGCAAGTAGCTGTTACGCTGCATACAACTGGAACAAACTTCCAAAAGACCTAAGTTGTGCCCCAAATGTAGGGATTTTTAAATCTGGGTTGAAAAAATGTTACTCATGTGCCTATGATTGGGCTCTAAGACTTGCACTTTATTATTACTTTACCTTCAATAAGCTAATTATAATACCACTTAAGTCATTTGTTTTAAAATCCTTTTTATATGTTTTTTTCTATTTTTTCTATTTTGTAATTTCTTTTATGTTTTTCTATCTATCTTTGCACCGTGACCCAGAAGGATAAGCGGTTTAGATGGTGTGTGTGTGTATCTATCTTTGCAAAAGCCTGTCTGAGGTGCTAGATCTCAAGATGTCATAAACTGTATTATTAAATATTATTCAATGCTTGTATTTTTCTGTGTTTGTGTCCTGTGTATAATAGGTGTTCTACAAATAAACTTGCCTTGCCTTATACTCTCCCCAAAGTTGAACTGAATTGAACTCACAAAGAGATGGACAGAGGAGAGAGAGAGAGAGAGAGAGAGAGTGAAGGAGCGAGAGAGAGACTACATTTTCAATGCATTGGTGGAGCTGCATTTTCTAAAAGAGTGCTGTCACTCTGGATTTTTAAGTTCACACTGTGGTGAGAGAGATGGTGACTGACAGGAAGGCATGAAATGCCCCCTGATTTTAGGATTGCATCTGCTAAAAATAATAAATAATAACCAATGTTTTGAACTTTATAATAATTTGAGCGTAGTACCCATGTAAGGACTACATGTGCTTGTTTTAGAGTGGAGTTGGTGTTTTTTATATTGTAAAAATCTGCAATAGCCCTGTTTAAGAGAATGCCATAGCGCAGTCTAGGAGAGTGAGCACAGTCTAGGAGAGTGAGCTACAGTCCAGCAGAGGGAAGAGATGTCTAGGAGAGTTAAATGCAGTTTAGAAAAGTAAGAACAGTCTTGAGAAGTGAGCTACAGTCGAGGAGAGTGAGCTACAGTCTAGGAGCGTGAACTGCAGTCTAGGATAATGAGATCTAGGAGAGTGAGCTGCACACACACACACACACAAACACACACACACCTGTGACCACAGTTGCTCATACCTGAGAGAGCAGTGTGGATCCTTCAGTCTAGCAGAGAGCAACTTCACACCAGACTCTCCTGGGTGGTTGTAGGTCAGATCCAGTTCTTTCAGGTGTGAGGGGTTTGATCTCAGAGCTAAAGCCAAAGAAGAACAGCTTTCCTCTGTGATCATACAACCAGATAATCTGCAAAAAAAAGGAGAGAAAGAGGGACAAAGACAGAAAACTTTATTACATTCTAATAGTTATTTTTGGCAAAATTAGTGACAACAAAACATTTTATGTGAAATCATTCACAAAAAGTAACATTCCTTGTGAACTCCCACAAGGTTCAGCTTTAGGGCCTTTGCTTTTCTCTTTGTACATGTTATTTTCATAGCTATGCTGATGATGCGCAATTTTACAATTTCTTCTGAAAATCAGTTGACAGGCTATCAGTTGTGTGTCAGATATTTCTCAGTGGATGTCACAAAATCATCTAAAACTAAATCACAAAGAAGCTGAAATACTTATTCTTGGTACAAAAGCTCAGAGAAAAATGCTTTATGAGAAGCTCAGTTCTTTAGCTTCATATACCAAACCTGAAGTTTGAAACCTGAGTGTATTTGTAGATTCTGAACTCTGTTTTAATCCACAGGTAAACACGGTCTCTAAAGTAGCTTTTTATCATTTGTGAAATATTGCTGAAGTTCATACGTTTCTATCTCAGAGAGAGAGAGAAAATTGTTCATGCATCTGTTACAAGCAGAGTTCATTATTGCAATGTTCTTGTAACTGGGATTCCTAAGTCCAGTAATCCATCCTCTACAGCAATACTGATCCTAACAAAAACCAAAAAGAGAGATCATATCACTTAGAAATTGCACTGACTGCAGTTTTAGTGACATTTTTGTATAGATTTTGAAGTTTTGCTACTTGCATTTAAGACTTTAAATGACCTTAAGGCATCCATTTACATCAAAGAATGTCTGTCTATGTTCCAGCACATGTATGTCCAAATTTTTCTTAATTTATTTAGAATTTTTGCATTCTATGTTCCTACAGAACAGAGCAGATTACTACAGTTCTAAAATCTTTACACTTAGTTACAGAATTTTAAAGTATTTGGCCCAGAATACATCTCTTGATATGTTTAAAGACATAAAAATGTCTGTCTGTTTACATTCCAGCATGTGATCTTAGATCTGAAGATACTGGCTTTCTGCAAATACCTTCCATAAATTACAGAAAATGTGGAGAGACTATTTCTGCTATTACACCTTTAAACTGTGGAACTCAGTTCACCTTTGATTAGACAGTCAAGCTCAGTGCACACCTTTAAGAATCAACACATCTCTTTAACTTTAAATTAGCATTTAATTTAAATGCTACATCTCTTTAGCATTTAACTTTTTCATTTGATCTGTGTCATCTTGTATGATTTTAAATGATTACTCATAGTTTCTTCTTTTACTGCTAAACTTTATCCCCTGTCTGCAAAGCACTTTGGGGTGCTATAAGTATGAGAAGTTCTCTGTAAATTAAGATATTATTATTTTTATTATTATTATTATTATTATTATTATTATTATTATTACTATTATTGTTGTTGTTGTTGTAGGGATCCAAAGACATATGACAAAGGAGAGTGTATCTTTGACTTTTGTAAGCCTTGCTACCATTTGTACCTTGATAGTGACTTTATGATAAAACAAACATGTTTAATGAAATGTTACATATTTTATAAAGAATTTGATAAAAAAAAAAAAGTCATACAACTGGAGTTATACAATAGTCAGGCTATTATTACATTATTACAGCTTGTCTATTTATGAATTTTTTATTATTTTTATTTCTCGGTTTGTGCTGAACATTTGCCCACATGGGCAACATGACGCCAATTTTCTGCCCAGAAAATACACAAGCAGCATGTGCCTGATACTGTATATTTGTACACATGTTTTGTTTGATTTTAAGGTCACAATTCACTTAGGGTTTGTGGTTGGCACATGCATTTAAATCACAGATATTTAGAGTTAAGGATTAAAAAGTAAAAATGTAAGAAAACAACTGTTCAGTATTCATTTCACTGGACTTTATGATGATAATATTTGTATGTTATAAATATAATAAATAATATTGTGGTTTATTTTGACTAGGGTATCAAACAATAAAACCTCTAATGCTGTCTGAAGTATGTCCCCCTTTTAATGATTCACTGCAAATTAGCTTTAGCTAGAGGAACTATAAACATTGTGTCTGCATGACCCCATAAACAGTTCAGTTCCTTTAAAAGTTCAGCTTGTTTTTTGATTAAACACAAAATACTGAATATCACGGCTCAATATTTATGATTCAGTGATGAATTGACAGAGAGCTGACCTGAGTATCTGCAGTTTACAGTGTGAACTCTTCAGTCCACCAGAGAGCAGCTTCACTCCTGAATCCTGCAGGTCATTGTCACTGAGGTCCAGTTCCTTCAAGGAAGTGGTTTCTGATTGTAAAACCGACTGCAGAATCTCACAGGACTGTTCATTAAGTTTACAGGTGCTAAGTCTGAGAGAGAGGAAGAGAAAATTAAACACATTAAAAATGCAAATAAATATATTTACATATAAGGTATTGTGCAAAATGTGGAATTGTTCAATTAATTATCTAGCTATATGGCCATTAATACAGTTCCTGGAAAAAAAAACAAAAAAAAACATTTGTTATAGAAAAAAGCATTTTACAATTTTAAACATGATTCTAGATATTATCCCAAGATTAGAACAACCTAGCCTGCCCTGGGAGAGTAAATACAACAGATTGTGCTGCAGGTATTCAACAGATAGTCAAAGGATCATTTTTAAAAGAGACATACAAAAAATTGCAAACTTTCAAACTTAAGCATGCTAGGACTACTGTGTAAAAAGAAATAGTGAATTAGTGTGAAACACATTAAAATGTCTTACAAACCTATATGAAAATGTAACATTTGTTCAATTTAAATCAAATTATAAAAGGTCTTAAGAAATATCATGAATCCTTTAAAATTAACAGAAAGAAGACATTAGCAAAAAGAGCAAGGCGATGATTCTCTTGGATGCTTTTGGTGCTTGTGCACACAGACTCGCAGACAGCCACACAAGTAAACTAGGCTCAGCCAGAATTCACAAGACATTTCTAATTGACCCTGCTTTCAGGATATTTACAGTAGGTACACTACTTCATTATGTGCAGTAGATTTTGTCATACATACAAATCATGCTTTGAGCCCTTTTATGGACAGCTGTTCAAGTGCATTATTTGATGAACTGAAGTATACAAAATCCAGCCCTGCTTCATGTGCATATGGACACAACAGATTACACTTGCAATTTTTTGTTGTTTCTATGTGTAAACAAACTAAACTGCATGTGTAATCTGCAGTGAGAGAAAATATAGGTCTTTTCACATTTGCTTTCTTCTATGCTCTAACCCATGTTGTCTTTTGTTGTGTCAGCTGTATTTGTCTTACAGTTGTGTGCCTTTTGGTGTTTTATCTGTATTGTCCCCCCTGAGGTGAGAACAACCTCACCTTACCCCTGGGGTCTTCCCTGACCCCAGACCCCCTTCCCCTTCTTCCCCAGCCTTTTGATTGTCACCTACTTCCCCTCCCTCTTTGCTTCCTCCCCCGACCCCCAGTATCTCTACTTAAACCATGTCAGACCATGTATTCAGCAGACTGGACTCCAGACTGGACTGCAGACTGGACTAGACTAGACTGGTGACCAGACCAGACTGGTGACACACTGATGACCAAGCTGTGCCCGTGCATGATTGTCTGCATGCACGTGAATAAGACTAGACTCCTGATAATGCTGATTGACTGCTGATCGACCACGCTGTACCCATACTCTGTGTGTTGAAATAAACTCCAGTCAACGCGGAAGCTCCAGTCTCCTGACTCTTGGTGCCGAATTTCTAACAGCAGCTTCCATTTGCCTGCGACATGAGTGCATGCGAAGGGGAGTCGGAATTCGGCACAACACCAGCAAAGATAACATCACAAGAGATAATCACACTGACTTACCAAATAGAGTACTATTACAGGATTTTATTACAGGAGGTTACAATGTTCAAAACTTGTTTGGCATGACACTGACAAAAATTTACTAAACTTTCTGGCATGACATGAATTTATTTCTTTGCATAGTAGCCTAAGGTTAGGTAAATTTTGGCATCAAGAAAAACTACAAATGTGAGATGACACATAAGGTTGCAGCCTACATTGCAATCTTTCATAAATAACATTGGCAATGCTCTGATGCTGGAATTTCATTGTCTTCCTTCAGTCTTTTTGCAGCCTCTGGCATAATGTCTATACTGGGAACACTGAGCTAGCTTCTTCTTATAGCTAGCTGAAGACCCATAGGCTGCATCCCAAACCGCATACTACAGCACTAAATAGTGTGCAACACAGTTAGAAATGCATGCATTAGTGTAGTATATGAAGTATAGAAGTACATGGTTTAGGACACAGCCATTGTTAGTGTGACGTGCAGCAGTTCTCACGAGATGTCTCATGCCTATTCCTTCAAAGAGACCTAGTGTTATAGCAGGTGTCCAGGCCTGGAGTGGCAATAAGAGAGATGTCATTCTCTCTGTTATAAATCAGTGTACAAAGTGAAGATGTTATTTTAAAGTAAAATTGTTACATAACATTACTTTAAGGAAGGATTTTACATATGACAGCAAAAAATGAATCTATAGCTTGGAGGAATAGCAGTTGCACAAATGGCCATTTTACTATCCAGAGGAGAGCCATGATGGCATCCCACTAGTTATTTTGTGTGCTTTGTTTAAATGATTTTTCAGTAATGTCATTGTGTATGTGCATCATTCTACTGAATTAGTTAAAAATCAGACTTAAAAACACATATCTAACTTTTAACTGACTTGGAATTCAGAGAAAACTCTTTGTAATTTGTCTATTTGCCATAATAATTTTTTGATGCAACATTCCATTTTGTCACTACACCTTTATAATACCTTATATTTAAAACACTACTAAATGTTTCAGTATGTTGGAGAGTGGTTAATTTTCATCTTCTGTACTTTTTTAATGCCTCTATATCACTGGTATATAACCTTGATGCTTAGAAGGAAGATTGTTTTGAGGGTGATAACACTCTATAATCAGTGTTTGTTTCTAATTTGCTGTGGGGGAGATTAAACAAAATGGTGACCTGTCAACATCTGTCTAAAGACATCTTGAATCAATCTAATTTTCTCCTCAAAAGTTCATGACCCCATCTAATTTATTCTCAATAACTTCAACAATCAAGAACTTCTACAAATTAAGCATTGGTGAACCAGCCAGGAGTTTTTAAATTACAATCAAGAGTTATTTTCTGGAGAAGTCAAGTTTGAGCTACAAACTGTGGTGACCTCAACACTTGCTGTGATGTGCGAGTCCCCAAAATCTTCAACATCCATTTAAACCATGCAGTGGTGAGTTGTTTGGTTCTATCCTTGCTGAAGGAAACTAATTAATTAATTATTTAGTCAGTATTGAAGCTAATTGATGCTAATTTAATTAAATTAACATGTGAAAGCAATAACTCTTGGTCCTCTTCCTCACTTTGAGTGCTGGAATGAATAGAGTATAAATGCATTTCCTTGTAAATATTTGGGCCTCTTGTGTTTGTCATTACCCTTTAAAATGATTTTTTATTGTCTTGGTCGCACTGAGAGGAAGGGGGGTCAAACTTGTGCTGTATTATATGGGAGTTTTGTCTTATCAGCCCTTCCCTTCACTGCCCACTCTGTGTGTGTGTGTCTGTCTTCAGTGTTCATTATGTCAGTGCTGCAAAGCAAGAAAGCAAAGTGAAAAAGGAGGCCTACAGAGAGGAGGTCTGCTTCCTGACACACTGGTGCCAGGTGAGTTGTTATGTTTTCTCTCTGACCTGCAGCAACGAGTAGCCGAAGGAGTTGTGTTTTTTACATTAAAAGTGGCTCCACCGAACTCTAATGCCGAGTCCCTCACTCTTCTTTGTTTCCTCGTCCTCGCTACCTATCGCCAACCAAACTAACCCACAGCCCCGAGTCTTGGTAAGACCGTGAAGAAACGAAACTTAACTTTTACAGAAGGATAGATAGATAGATAGATAGATAGATAGATAGATAGATACTTTATTAATCCCAAAGGACATTTAGTAGCCAGTAGCAGCCACACAACACAAGACATTAATAGTAATAAGAGTGTAAACAATATAACAGGAAGAATAAATATAAAAAATCCTATTTACAGGCATATGTACAAGTAGAAAATACAAAAATCTGGAATAATATCTATAACCTGAGATGAAAGTGGCAGAGCAATAATGACTGTACAAGAAGGCACAGGTAATGGCATATAATGACAATACTGAATAAATATGTGCAGATGTTGGTATCAAAATAAAGTGTCTAGTGTGGAGTGTCCAGATGTGCAAGATGCGTGATAGTGGCTACAGAAAGTGCAATATATTCAATAAGGTGTCCATATGTGCATGAGATAAAACCTATGATTTAACGTAAGATTCAGATTCAGTCCTCATCTCTCCTCTTCCCTCTTCTCTCTTCTCTTCTGGCCCCCCTGGGAAGAGTTGAAGAGCCTGATGGCTCATGGGACAAAGGATCTCCTTAATCTGTCAGTTGAGCACCTCTGTGACAGCAACCTGCCACTAAACATTCTCCTCCTGTCCATGATGATGGTGTGACCCTGCTCGCCTGACCAGCTTGTCCAGTCACATCTCGTCTCTCTTTTTCATGCTCCTGCCCTGCACACCACAGCATAAAAAAGACAGACCACGGTCTGATAGAGCAAGAACCTCAGCCTCCTCAGGAAATAGAGCCGGCTTTGCCCCTTTCTGTACAGGATATCTGTGTTGGCTGACCAGTCCAACCTATCATCCAGTTGCAGTCTGAGATACCTGTAGGTCATTACCCTCTCCACTTCAACCCCTTCAATAGAGATTGGCTGTGTGGGTGGCCTATCCCTGCAAAAGTCCACCACCATCTCCTTGGTCTTGGAAGTGTTCAGAAGCAGGTTGTTCCCATGGCACCACTCCACAAAGTCCTTCACCAGGGTCTACAATGTGAAGAGAAAGGGGGGAAAGTACAGTCCCTTGTGGTGCTCCTGTGCTGCTAATTACAGTCTCTGATGTACAGTCCTTCAGCCTGACATACCAAGGTCTGCCAGTGAGGTAGTCAGTAATCCAGTAGACCAGGTGTGGGTCCACTTGCATCCTTACCAGCTTATCTCTCAGTTGGAGGGGCTTAATTAAAGTCTTTGTCTTAAATGTATTAAAGGCACTGGAAAATTCAAAGAATATGACTCACACTTGTCCATATAAGAGTGGGCCCGATGGAGAGAGTATAGCATGGCATCCTCTACTCCAACTTTCTCCTTGTAGGTGAACTGCAGGGGGTCCGTGGCATGTTGAACCCGGGGTCTGAGAAGGTGTAGAAGAAGTCGCTTCAGCATCTTCATGATGTGATGTTACAGAGACCGGCCTGAAGTCATTGAGTTCACAGGTTCGCCCCTCTTGGAATGAGGCATGATGTCTTCCACGGTGTGGGAACCCTACCCAAGCACAGACTCAGGTTGAAAATGTGTTGTAGGGGTGCTCCCAGCTCAGCAGCACAGGACTTCAGTAGTCTCGGACACACTTTGTCCGGTCCAGCTGCCTTGTGCGGAGTTTTCTCAGCTCACCTCTAACCTGATCTGCAGTGAAGATGTGCAGAGGGGGAGATGTGTTAATGATCAGATGTGTTCATGTGTGAAGAGAGGGGAGATGGGGCTGTGTTGTCTGTGCTGTCAGCCTGTGGGAGGGGTGCATGAATATTAATAAAAGAAGATGAGGTGTTGATGTCCAGGCAGGTAGAGACTGAAGTATCAGCAGCTGAGAAGAGGGAGGGTGTGGGGGTGACCGCTGTACATAAAGACGCTGAGGAGATTTGAACAGGGCAGTCAAAGTGGTTATAGAAGATGTTGAACTCATTGGCTCTCTCTGTGTCACTGGCTAACGCACTGTTCATCCTCTGCTTACAGCCTGTAATGGTCTTCATACCATTCCATACCTCCCTCATGTTATTCTCCCTTTGAGCTCCCTCTGTACGCCCCTAAGCTCTTCCTGGTTATTGTCTTTAAAGGCCCTCTTCTTCTTGTTCAGCAGGCCTTTGACATTGCTGGTTATCCAGGTCTTGTTATTAGCAAAGCATATAGTTTTCACAGGAACAGCAATGTCCATGCAAAAGTTCATGTACTCCGTCATGCAGTGTGTAATCCCCTCAATGTCCTCCCCATATGGCCCCTGTAGTACACTCCATTCAGTGGACTCGAAACAATCCCTGAGAGCCACTTCGGCTTCAGGAGAGCATTTCCTGAAGGAGCGTGTCGTTGAAGCATGTCTTCGGACACAGGGCTTGTACTGAGGCTGCAGGTAGACCAGGTTGTGGTCAGATTTTCCCAGAGGGGGCAGGGGTGTGGCGGTGTATGCATCCTTCACATTGGTGTAAAGGAGATCAATTGTCCTGTTCTTCCTAGTGGGGCAGCCTACATACTGGTAAATAGCAGTGAGCATTGAGTCCAGTGTAATGTGGTTAAAATCACCAGAGATAGCAATGAAAGCCTCGGGGTGCTGGGTCTGAAGTCTCGCAATGGTTGAGTGTATGACATCACATGCTGTCTCAGCATCCACACGAGGAGGAATGTAAACACAAACAACAATGGCATGGGACAGTTTCCTAGGCATGTAATAGGGATAGAGACTCACCACCAGCAGTTCAATATCCCAGCAGCTGATTATATCCTTCACAGTCACATGTCCTGAGTTACACCATCTGATGTTCACAAAAAGCACGAGTCCCCCACCTTTGCTTTTGTCGCTCAGTTTAGCGTCCCTGTCCGCTCTCACGGTGGTGAAACCGGGAATGTCCACTTTAGCATCGGGAATGTTGCTGGTTAATTGAAGATGAGGGAGATGAGCTGGATGGGCACTGACAATTTGAAAGTTGAGTTGAAAGTTCTGATTGAAGCATGTAAACTGGCAAAATAACACACTGTCAACATTTATGGAGCGATTCACCCTATGGCTTCGACACTGTCCACAAGTTGTGGAGCGGCTGCAAGAACACCAGTGAAAATAAACAGAAAATCAGTTTGACAACTTTTGGAAGCATTGAGACTGCCCAAATAATTCACAGTCATAAAGAGTTAAAGCACACACAAAAGAACAATCGTCTATGGCTTGAGAAAATGCACTAGCAGATGTCGCTGCAAAACTCACTGACAGAGAGGGTGAAACTAATAGCGCATTTGGAATAGAATACGTCCATGTAAACACCTCAATCGGACTAGACTATTCTGATTGTGAGGTGTTTACATTGACGTGCCATTCAGAATACAATTTCTATCCGATTGAACGAGGTGGGTAATTCTGTAAATAATCCGTTAAATAGAAGAATAATAACCATGTAAATGCCTGAATCTGAATACATTCCAATCGGAACATGTAAGTATGTTCTGCACATGTGCGTTTGTGTCACAGCAAAAGCAGAGAACTCATAACCTGGCTCTGGGAAAAGTTTATGACGTTCAACATGGCGCGAGCAGAAACTGGTCTGCAGAGGAGACAAAGTGTATGCTCTGTTTTTTAAAAGGACTGCAGTGGGTCCAGCTTATGTATCTCAGAACGTGACGACTTCCTCGCACCGCTTCCTTAATAAGTACATGTGAAGTACGTTTTTCTGAGTCTGACACAATTTTAAAGTAATTAAAAAGACAAGCATGCCAACTGGAAATTCATCTCACTCTGACTGGACCTCACGTGATGTTCGCTGTCATGGTAACATTTACTCTGAGGGGTTCTCTATGCATGCGCGCCATTGTGCATCGGATTACTTGTAGTGCATGTGTAAACGAAGATTTCCAACAAATTGTTAAATAAAGTGTGCATATAAACACCTCAGTCTGGTTCTCTCAGCTGCCGAGTGGTAGGAGGCTCAGAAGCTTAAAAGCCAGAACCAGTCGGCTCAAAGACAGCTTCTTCCCCCATGCAACCAGGCTATTGAACAGCCAGTAATCACTGCTCTGCCCAGCCCAACCCTTCCCATTACACGTACGTGCACCCACTGTACTCCCGCACTTTACTTGCATAGCTGGACTTTGAATACCTATCCAAAGACAATACTCTCCCCCTGCGCTTCCACTTAACTTCCTGTACCTTGCACTTTACTAAATACTCTGCCACCTACTGTACCATCTTCTACCTCCACACCTAGTGTGATTATTTGCACATCCACATAGCATTGTAATATCCATTACTATATATAGTATATAGTTGATTACACCCACCCTACATTCCCAGTGCAATATTATATGTCTCGGTGCAATATTATTATTTTTAAGTTATTGTGTAAGATTATATGTATATATTTTAGTTAAATTGGTTTTATCTATTCTTCTATCCTATCTATAGTTTTGTTTATCTATGTGTAAATACTGTTCTCTGCATAATTTGTGGAACTCGCACTCAAGTTTTTCACTCACCTGTGTCCCTGTACTCTTGTGATGTGACAATAAATCTGATTTGATTTGATTTGATTTGATCTGTAATCGGAATGTATTCAATCGGATTGGCAAAAATCTTTGCAAGTAAAAATAGCCAGTGAGACAAGAAACGAGACAAGGAAATTCTAGCTATTTCTGACATCAAACAGGTGCAACAATATGCTTCAAGAGAGGAAATTTGGAGTTGGATGGAGAATGTCATTTAGTGACATGGAACACATCTAGTGGCTCCTGAATGTCTGCTTCCCTACCTGCAAATCCATTTACTAGGACATGTGGGCATCAACAAAATGACTCAACATTTCAACCAAGTTTTGAGCGTGAGCAAGTCATGTCCTTCAAAGTTGCATGGCTTGTAAGAAGGACAATCCTGGCACAAGAGTGAAAACTCCTGCTGTGAGCTCACCTGCCCCATCTGGTCCATTCAGACACCTTGAAATGGACTACATCACTGCTAAAATGTGGTAGACTCCAAGATGCTCTTGTGATTTTGGATAATTTTTCAAAATATATTGAATGTTTTTCAACAGATGGGGTTTGCCAGAACATATCGTCAGGTCAAGTAATACATATGTACGGTGTGAAGTGAAGTAAGCCGGATGCTGAACATTTGTTGGGCACCTCATTTGTTGGACCACTGATCCTCAGAAAGCTGATGTACATTTGACCTCTGATATTCTGATCATCTACTGTGCTGTAGTACTGGTGTGTGGGAAGAGCCACCTCAGGTAATGGTGAATAAAGCACAAAGAATGGTTCTTTAAGCCAAATGGAAAGGCCCTCATCAGGTTTTGTTTTGTTCAAAAATGCAGCTGCAAAGCTTAAAAGGGAAAGATACATGGATTCATGCCAGCCATCTTAAGTTTGCAAATCTGCCTAATAACTAGGGTGAGTATGGGCAGCATGCCAGTTGGAGTCTGAAAGCAGAACCAGCTTACATTTGGCTAGGGATTGCTAGAAGGATAATGGCACCTTAGGCTTATGTTGTCTCCCTGCTGGTATACTATGTTCCAGCCTAAGAGATGGCTATGGTGAAATTTTGTCCATATGATATATGGTTCAGTAGGGTCTTGTAGGATCAGATAAAACTGGTTGGTTTGAACTGACTGAAACCAGCTTTTAAGGAGCGTCGTATACATGAGATGCATAATGTAGGGGGTTGTATCCAATGGGACCAAAAGGAATACAGAAAAAAAAACTGATAAGAAGGGTGTGATAATATGATATCACCCCAGTTAAAGTGTATAAAAAGCATTGTCAGAACACTGTATTTGTGCAGCTGGGCCTCTCGAGACCCTGTGCCAGCTGATGCTGGAATAAAGAAGAAGCCTTTTTCCCTCTTTCCACAAACTCAGCAGCTGAAGACTCTTTTCTCTTTTATCTTTTAATATTAAAATGTTGGAGGCCCGGGGTTGAAGGTGATAGCCCTTGGTCCCAACATTATCATGCTAACTTTACATTTATCTTCATCATACATTCTTTTGAAAATACTGCCATGAGTTTTTTTTCTTTGTGCCTCATGGTCTAGGTTGTTCATGGTATGTGAGCACTGCAGTCTGCTCTATCCTAGATGATTCATCACATCTTTGCCTGGTGGTGACATGGGGGATGAAGGTGAAGGTGAGAAGACCACATGATAGGAGAAAAAACATATAGACCAACAAATTACTAGGTGTAAGTGCCAGCAACCTCTCACCTGTAGCTCCCGCTCTGTTCTACATGAGACACAGTCGTAAACAGACCAGAAGTTCAGAAGATTCCATCTGGGTGAAGATCATCCACACACATTTACACAACCATACACTGTATGTGACCTTATCCCTGCTCATGCTCAAATTGTGTTGTATTCACCCTTGTTCACACATTATTTCCAATAATTTAATGGTTACTGTCATTGAGGTTATGCATAAACTCTCTAGAAGAGAGAGGTTAATCAATCAGTGGACAGGTAGAACCGTTATGTGTAGATTCATATCTGAAACTCTTTTTTGGAATTTATTAGAAATTTGGGTTGGGGATAAACCAATTTACTCAAACAGGGAGTGTTTAACATTGTCATTTATCATGTGTCAATTCTCAATTTGGTCATTCTAGATCCAGCAGAATTGAGCAGATGTAAGTTAATTAGTAACAATTCAAAATGTGGGTGTGGCATGCGCCCGCCTCCCGGGCCCCGACGATGACCTCCGCGAGACGGACACCCAGACGGACGAACCTCGGAGAAGATGTAAGGGAGAAAGCCGCGAGTGTGGAGGGGGCGGAGCACAAAGCCAGAGCTCTGCTGAGGGATGCCAGTCACGCGAGTGACGGCGGGAGGAGGACGACGAGAACAACGGTGCCAGGCACGAGCGAGTCCCGAGCTCCGCCGCCTGGGCCCCGGCCCGTTACGCAGTGAGGCCGCTCCACTACACCTCACCTTCTACCCGGGCGACTGAGCTGCAAGCTGGGGGTGGTGACGAGGAGGCGGAGCGGCGAGCTCTCGTTCCCTCTCGGCTCAGGTGCTGGCAGCGTGAGCGCCTTTTAAAAAGAGCTAAGAGAGAGCAGAGAGAGAGAGAGAGGGACAAGCAGCAGCAGCCACGACTGAAGAGCTGAAAACCTTGAGTAAGACTGAGAAGTCTAGTTAGTGGAAGCCCCTGAAATGCGGCTAGCATAGGTTGTGTTTGTTTAAATTTGGGTAAATTAAAGAAACATGGCTGCTGCAACCCTGAACCCTGCCTCCAGCGTCCTCCTTGAGCCCGGGGGAGCACATGATGTGGTACAGTGGGTTTTACTGCTAAAGGGGTTAATGCAGTGAAAGACTTAGAAGTTCTCTGTGGCCTATTGTTAGTGATCCAGGGCCCACAATGCAATAACATTTGGGTATCAGTGAAATGGACAGTGGTGTTGATCATGGTGAAACACACATGATTAATCATGTCTGTTACTACAAAGGATTCAGGGTAACCAAGGTCAGTAAACCCCTTATCTCAGGGACAAATATCACTCTCAAGGATACTATTTACTCTTCACGATCCAACTAAATCACTGGTCAGGGTGTGTGTAACCACACATATGGTTTACTTTAATTCAAACACAAATCAAGATGGGTATGTGTGTGTTCATTACACTATGCCCAAATGTCATAGCTACAACACTGTTGACAACAAAAACCTCTACATGAGATTAGCCCATCTTACAGCCAAACATACTAACAAAACTGGCTGTTACGTTTGTAGTTTAATTCCTCACTCAGCTGCAGAGGGGTTTTCAATGATGTTAGTACCCTTTGATACATCTCTGAGTAATGAACTTAGTGTTAGCTCTGGTTCATCACATCAGGGCAGACACTCAAGTCCATTCAAGTTACTGTCTCTGTCCCCATGTCCATTGTGTGTCGACCTTCATGGGTTAACTGTAGGGGAAGCTCATGACTGCTTGGAAACGGTGAAAATATTCATGCAACATACAACACCAACTACACCATTAGGTGGTTACTGGATTTGTGTTAACAATGTTTATCTTCATATTCTAGACCAATGGTTCAGTGTATGTGCTCTGGGATATGTAATTCCAGCTATGAGGGTTGCTTTAGCTCCTCCTGCATATAACACACATGGCACACCTTTCTAATTAAAAAATTAAAATCATGATAAAGGAGCTTTCAACTTCTTTAAAAAAGCCCAGATGATCTTTTAAAATATAACATTAAAAAAAGAAAAAAAAAAATATTTTTACAAATGTAAATTTAGGAGTAAGGGTTTGGGACAAACACCGCCAAATAGAAAATACCCTATAAATAATGATTATGTACATATTTAGCTTATTACTATTTTTAATAATGCATTGGGTTTACATAGATCATGACATAATATTTATAAATATCTAAGATCTGTTTTTTGTTGTTATTCTTTTTACTGTCAGACTACAGTTTGAACTAAGTTGATAGAGTGGTCCAAATATATTGTATGTTTGTATCTTCTTTGTTTTTCAAAGAGTGGGCTTATATCACTGTTTTACTGCTCTAATGAATCCTTTAATGTAGTACCTGATGTGGAAGTTGTTTGTAGAATGACAAACATTGTTGGCCTGTTAGCTCTGTGATGCTGAGTTTCTTATTAAATAAGTTAAAAAGCTGTTCAAAAATATTGGGAATGTTGGTCTGAGTTGCTCTTTATGCCTCTCATGTTAAATGCACATTTTATTTTTTCATCTGTTACATATTGGTCTGCTTTTAAGATATATTTTAAAGCCTAACTTTACTTATAAATTGAAATGATACAGAAAATTTGTCAAGATTAGGTGCTGAGATATACAAAATCAACTAAACAAAAGCTAATGTTCTTGATTGGAGAATTCCTTAAATTGCTCAAAATTTCAGCAGAATTTAATTGTTGGGTGTAAATAAAGTCATTCAGAATGTTTTAACATGAAAACGTTCATTGTGGGGAAACCCACATGCAAACGTCTGTGTTAAGAAAAAAAAACATTAAGATATAATAAATCATAAATCAGGTACTTCAATAAAGCAAATTATCTGTCAATATTAGGGGTGGGAATCTCTAGGCACCTCACAATTCAATTCGATTATGATTCAGAGGGCTGCGATGCGATTATAAAATGATTTTTTTTCTGTTTTTTTTCTATACAGGATTTCCATTTTCTTACTGTTTTAGGATGTGGTACTTTTAAAGCAAACATTTGTAAGGATCTATAATGCATTTACTTCCAATATCTTTTATTAATAAATCAAATGGAAGTGATGTGGCAAGTGAACTAGAAGGCTCTCATTCACTGCTATTGCTTGGAGCACAGTCACTGCTGCCATTCATCTGCGATAAAATGCGCAGTTACGGTGAAATAAGATCCTGTGGTAATGGATGTCCACACAGCACGTTACAGCCGTCCTACCCATTTTCATTAGTGATCTTATAACTTAGGTTTTGGTCTCGTTGTAGAGAGTGGGGGGATCGCTGTGTCAGTAAAATATCTTCAGGACGTGTGCAACATAGTGCAAAAGCCCTGATTCGCAACGACTGATAACTGGCGTTCTCAGACTGCAGGTCACCTAGCAACGATACATTATTCGCATTCATAAGCGCTGCAATTGGTTTATTTGCAAGCTAAATCTGCAACGAGAGACTGTCAAACACTAAAAAGTTGTGAAAATGAAGTCACTTCTCTTTCAAATTTTCCCGTTCCACCTTAAATGGTGCCACATTTCATTCGGCGCCTCAGTCAGAATTTGCGGTGGAACGAAAATTCAAACAAGAAGCTGGAGGACCTTCAAAAAGCGCCTTCGCCTCGTAAAACAGCCGAACTTTGAGAGACATTTTACAAGAAACTGATCTACTTTAGAGGAAAAGTGTCCTGGTGGAGATGGAAGGAAAGCGGCTATAGCTAAAGCTTAAAGCAGAGCAAAGTAAACCCACATTTTCGTTTATATTTTTAACCTAGATTAACTTATAGCAGAACATTAACACATACTGAGACATACTGGACATAAATGTTGTGGCTGCCAAGGTGTTTTGATTTTTGTTGAAAGGACAAAATGTCTCTTTTTAACATTTGAGTTGTGACTCCTGACCTAACCTGGCTTTAAATGCAGAGGGAGCTGGTCGGATTTCTCACTCATCCATTTCTGTGTTTTTGTTATGTACACCTCACAGACTGTCCGGGTGCTGCACTTCCGTACTTCCGCCTTTTGCATTCGGTCAACATTACGTTATAAATTAAATATTTAGAAAATCGATTTTTGACATTTCAGAATCGTTCACGTCTGCATCGCGATGCATCTAAGAATCGTTTTTTTCCTGCACCCTAGTCAATATGGTGAGAAAATTTTACTTAAAGCAAACCCTGTTGTTAAGACATATTGGCCCTGATATGGTGTACATGTCCAATAACATTCAAATATTTTGTATAAACCAAGCCAAATACATGGTTTATTATTAAACATAGACAAAATCCTTTTACTAGTAGGTTGCCATTTTTGTTGATGCATCAAATGGTTACATTCTCTCTTATCTAAGGAGTGAGGAATGGCAAACGAAATATGTATCATTCAGCCTTTCTAACTTTAGCTAGAGCGTGACATTACTCAAGAGAAAAACTTTTTTGTCTTATTTTTCCATAAGATGGACTACAACCAGAAGAGTAAAGCAATGTGCTGTAAATTTCAAAGTTCTCCTGCATCTATCACATATGTGGCTGACTTTGAAAAGGTAGTAACAATATTTGCAATTCCATGCTTGCCAATTATATCTGATTTCTGCATGTACAATTTAAATCACAGTTACATAGCCAGAATTATAATAACATGCAGTTTTCATATTTTTTCTCTGTTGAAGATCCCAACACACCTACATCTGGTATTCTATGTTCTACTATCTATGTAATGTGAAAAGTGAAAATAGTGAACTAACTAGGAATTCCCATGGAATGGGACATGCTTTGAATGCTTGTGTACTTGTAAGAGTTCCCAGGATTTGTGAAGGCTGAAAAGAGGAGACAGATTTCCCACTTCTAAAGCTACAGGCAAGATTGTGCTATGCATAGTTCAAAGTGATGGGAAGTAATAAAAAACATGAATTAGAAAAAAGCAGCCTTATCTTTTAACCGTTTCTTATTTTTACCTCTACCCCTTGTTTTTGAGGGTCATCTTGCCCCTTGGAACCGAGATACAAGGGATAGTGGTTCAAATCTTCCCCAACAAAATTAATAATAATAATAAAAAAGAACATTACTTCGTTAACAGGCAAGTAGCAGTGCTCTGCAGGTGACCCTGCCAATCTGCAGTGACAGCAGAGGAGGGTAAAGTTATACTACAAAAAAGCTATCCACTCAGACCAGTACTACACACATTAATACACCACCACCACGTCAGTGTTACTGCAGCGCTGACAATGACCACCACCAAAAATAGTACCTGCTCTGTAAGGGTCCATGGGGGTCCTGACCACTGAAGAACAGGGTAAAAGTGGGCTAACAAAGTATGCAGAGAAACAGATGGACTACAGTCTGTAATTGTAGAACTACAAAGTGCACCTACATAGTAAGTGGAGCTGATAAACTGGACAATGAGTGTAGAAACATAATTCAGAATTCAAAGCATACTTCCAAAAAAACCAAAACATCCAGTGAGTGGAAGTTTTAGTGGGTAGAAACATCTTGTTGATGAGAGAGGTCAGAGGAATATGGTTGACAGGAAAAGGGCTGTAACCTGACCACTCTGTACAGTGGTGATAAAAAAGCATCTCTGAAGCAGAACACATCAAACCTTAAGGGTTCACAGAAACTGTAAAGTTGCCACATGCACCAAATTTATAATGGCTATGTTCAGATCTGAATCCAATAGAGCACCTTTGGGGCGTGGTAAATTGAGAGATTCACAGCATAAATGTGCAACTGACAATTCTGTGATGCAGTCATGTACATACACTCACAGGCAAAATTTGAGATGCCACTGAACTTACATGTTTTGCTGATCCTCTACAGAGAATACACTTCTGCACATTTTAAAGTAAGCAAATAAACTGGAATTGTGCTTTAACATTTGCAGAAAGATGCATGTTTAGGTTTGTTCCCTGAAGAGAATATGATCATTTTCACATAGGAAATCAATCAAGCATGTAATTTGATTGGGAGTGTCTAAACTTTTGTCCCACTCAGTAAGTGACCATAACGAAAACCACTTTATAAATAGAGGTTTAGTGATAAACATATGTACAGCTTATATTATAGGTTTGGTTAAATAGTGGTCTGAATGCAGACCAAGCAAATTATTTAAGCAGAAAAAAAATCTGTACCAAAGCTGATAAATGTCTGTATAAAAACATTTGTACGTCCTTTGTTGCAGTTTATCCAATGTGATGTAAATGATGATGACTAAGCCAAAGACAGCTCATCAGAACAGACATTGGATACAGAGTCAAATATCAGGTCAGAAAGTGGATAATTTCACACAGTTATGACTATATTCAAAATGAGGATTCCTCCTCAGTGTGTTTCTGAATTAATATTTCTGTACATGCCAGCATTAGGTTGATGCCAGTGGTGTCACAAGGCAAGACAAAGCAGCAGCAACACTGGATTTGTGTTGCTGCTGCTTTGTCTTTCCGGATGAGTGTCTACCATGAGGCCTTGGACCCCTGAGTTTAAACTGCTGCACCACCAGTGCTCTCCCTTGATGCACCACACATTGCAGCACCACCTCCAAAGCCTCACCTCTCGCTTTCAAGTCCAGTCACCAGATGCTGCCTACTCTTTGACCCTGGTGGCTGTGCTCTAAAGGGAGGGGACTGTGGAAGTTGGAGGAATCCTTGTTGGAGAGCACTATGTTTTAAATTCTATTTGTGAGTAGCCCTAGCAGGCTGTACTTTCAGTTTAGGTTTTGGTATTGGTTTCATGTTTAAATAAAAACTCACCCACAATTGAACTCGCGTGTGTGTTCTTTGGAGTTCACTTTAGCTTCCCAGCCAGTGTGTCTCTGGCCATCCCCAGGCCAACCCCACATACTCAAGGTGAGTTTGGCATAAAAGAAAGATGGTTGCTTCTGACTCTACTGAAACGACCAATATTTGTGTTATTCTAATAATTCTTCAAAAATAATAGGGGAATGTTTAATAAAATACTTTACTGGCTTGACTTCACATGGTTAAATCCAGAATGTCTGGAGAAATCAATTGAATTTGTTGCTCAAAATTCAAATGGTTGAAGCCATTATTTAATGAGAACAATCACATAGACTAAAGCAGGCCAAACTAAAGTTAGCAAACAAGATGTATTCTGTATTAGCAGTCTGCAGAAAGTGAACAAGGTTATCCTATTGCATGTTTACTCTTGATAAAGGCTATTTGCCACTTGCTTAGTTTAAGGTCAGCTAAAGGGGCCATATGAAATATGTTATGGAGGTAAGTTATATGCCTGTTGTTAAAGTCAAGAATATGTAACAATTTCAATTATGATAAATGTTTTTTTTTTGTATTTTAATTAATGTTAATAAAGAAATGACTGGTTCATTCTATTAATAACTGAAATGTGGCTACACTCACTCATTCCAGATGAAACTATAGAGCTAGTAGGCCACAAAGCACAATGTTGGGACAGAAACAAAGATTCTAGTAAGCGCAAAGGAGGGAGGCTTTGCATTTACATACATAATAACAGGTGTACTAATACTACAATCATAGACAGACACTGTTCTTCTGATCTGGAGTACATAACATTTAAATGCAGACCCTTTTACGGTGAGCTTGAGTTCACCGTATAAAAGCTGTCTATATTCCACCAGATGCTAACGCTAGCATAGCATTCCCTGCTCAGTGCTATTGGTCCACAACAGCGTATCTATCCAGAAGCAGCCCATATCATCACTGGAGATTTTAATCACACAGATTTAAAGGCAGTTCTCCCAAAAATTCACCAACACATCAAATGTTTTACAAAGATCAAGTGGATCAAGGACTTCCTGTCTAACCACACTCAGACTGTTAGACTTGGCCCCTAGCTCTCCACCACCATCACACTCAGTACAGGCGCACCACTGTGCATGTTGAGCCTTCTTCTCTACAGCCTCTACACTCATGACTCTGCCCTCACCCATCCCACCAACACTATAATCAAATTTGCAGATGACACAACAGTGATTGGACTTATTTTTAGAGGAGACAAGACAGCCTATAGAGATGAAGTCCAAGGACTGGCTCTATGGTGTTCAGAGAACAATCTCACCTTGAACCCCTCAAAAATCAAAAAACTCATCATAGACTTCAAAAGGAACTCTACAAAACCTAACCCATTATACATCAACAGCGACTGTGTGGAAAGAGTACATAATTTCAGGTACCTGGGCACACACATTGCTGAAGATCTCTCCTGGACCACCAACACCACAGCATTAATTAAAAAGGCACAGCAGCGACTCTACTTTCTAAGAATCCTCAGGAAAAAATAACCTGTGAGAGAAACTTTTGGTGTCTTACTACCACTGCTCCATTGAAAGCGTGCTTACATATAGCATCTCCACATGGTACACCAGCAGCTCAGCAGTGGACAAGAGAGCCCTTCAGAGAGTCATCAGCACAGCCCAGAAGATCATCAGCTGCTCTCTGCCCTCCTTGAAGGAGGTCTTCAGGTCCCACTGCCTCAGCAGGGCAGCTAACATACTGAAAGACCCATCTCATCCTGGTCATCATATGTTTGACCTTTTACCCTCAGGCAGATGCTACAGGTCCATTACATCATGGACAAACACACTTAAGAACAGCTTCTACCCCAGTGCAGTAAGAGAACTGAACACTGCCCAACGCTGACACTGTACACTGCCATCCAGGCACCAGCAACACAGGAATAGAGTGTCTATCTGCACCTTTCTGAACATGCTCAAGCAATATTAAAAGATGTTTACATTCATTTGCACTTAATATTTATTAATAAACTGCACTGCATCTCTAAATAGAAAACACTTCCATTCACATATGTGCAATACCCTCATGTGTAATGTCCATAGCTGTTACATTCTTTTATATACACCCTTTTATTTTACTTATTTTACATTTTTATAATTTTATTTTACATCATTTTATAGTTTAGTTTTCTATTGATACCTTTTTATATTATTTTAAATTATGTAGTCTTTCTTTTAGTAACTAAGCATTTTATTTTTTACATTAGCCTACATTTTTGCTTTATTTCTAGTTGAATCTTTTTTTTGCTGCCAAATTGTGTTGTACCATGTGCAATGACAATAAAGAATCTTAAATCTGAATCTTGAATCTAAATTTATTTTAAGTATTTAAGTCATTATGTGTGGTTTGTTGGGGAGTAGAATCAGTGTTATTTTTAAAATAAAATTATTTTTAAAAATGCAATGAAGGACACAGTTTCACATTCTCTATGCATTCATTATCAAGAACAAGCAATTGTGCAATTAGGAGCTTATTTACATTTACAGCATTTAGCAGATGCTCTTATCCAGAGCGACTTACAAGAAGTTCTTTGTCTATCTAGACAAAGTATCTTTGCTAGTTACCAGTAGGTTATAGAGAAAGCCGGTCCTGAGTGCAGTACAATACATTACAATCAATACTTAATTAAGTGCTCATTTAAGTGCTGTATGAAGAGCTGTGTCTTCAGTCTGTGTTTGAAGACCGAGATACTTTACTTTTCAGACAGCCAGTGGGAATTCGTTCCACCCCCTGGGTGCCAGTACAGAGAAAAGTCTTGAGGCTTGTCTTCCACGCATTTCGAAGGATGGCGGGTCAAACCGAGCTGTGTCCGGTGTTGTGGTGTTAAGAGAATCACTCTAGTGGGTCTAGTGCTCCCAAATCCCATGGAAGCTAAAGAACACTGCACTGACCTGCAGGATATGCATATGGAACCTCCTGCATTCAATGTGAATGTGATTTCTACCAGAGTCACTTGTCTGTTTGCCCGGACAATTCTAGCCTGATGCTGTCTTGATATTTAAGCACCCATTGGCAGCCACTATGCTTTCCACTGTGTGTGGTATCACCTTCTAAGATGTATTCTCAGTACACAAAGAATGAAAGAAGGAATGGAAAATGCCCACACAAGTTCAGAAATGGAATTTCCCATCCGTCTGGTGTTCATTCTCACTCACAAGACAACACATCACAACTTAAACAAGTGTGGCATTCCCAGGCCATCTTCTGAGGTAATATCATTTCATAATTTATTGACATATTGCCATCCCATAACTTTTGGCATGTTGGTGCAGATGCATATCTAGACTTATAATGATATATATTGGCTTGAATATATAATAATATATTAGTGTTTCATCTTCATTTATAAAGATTTTTCTAATTTGTTGGTCCATTAATTGTGCTTGGTGGAATCAGACTTCATTTTATGATTTCATATTATGACCATGGCGATGATGATGCCAGACCAAGAAATTCAAATGCTGAATGAAAAACAGCTTGATGATAATTATGACAGTTACATTTGAATGGGTTCCAGTCTTTAAAAAAAGGTTGTGCTACTTTACCTGATGTCTCAGTTTTGGTAAATTTACCCTGTATACAGTTCTGGTCATGTGTCTCTTCTTCCTTTCAAAGTCTTACATGTGCTTTTACATGTTATTCTAAGCTTCATATTCCTAGTTAGATTGTGTGTCTTGTTCTCTAGTATTTTCTAGCTTGTTCTGTTTTGGAGCCTGGTCTGCTTTTGTTAGTTTCTAGCATGGGTATGTTTATGCTATGCCTATCTCCCTGTTCTTGCTTTAGATTTTGACTTAGATTCTTAGATTTGCAGAAATGCACAGAGTACAGACCTGCCTCACACATTACAAATTGCATTATTAAAATAAACATTTCTTTTTAAAATGCAATATAGTTGATTTTGCTATATATTCAAATATACATTTACATCTCTATTTTCGTAATTTACATGATGAATTCAATACATTTATAAAATCTCCCTGCGATATTTTCTGAGTTTTTTTTTTCACAACAAATTGACATAAAGCTGACCTGAGTGCCTTCAGTTTACAGTGTTAACTCTTCAGTTCAGCAGAGAGCAGCTCCACTCCTGAATCCTGCACATCATTATTACTGAGATCCAGCTCTTTCAGGAAAGAGGCTTCTGATTGTAAAACCAATTGCAGAGTCTTACAGGATTGTTTACTGAGTTTACACATAGCAAATTTGTGAGAGAGGAAGAGTAAATGTAACACTCATTATAAATGTATATATAACAGAAAATTACATAAAGGCCTGCAGTAGTGTAATATCTATAATTTGTTCACTCTTTACTTTTGTGCACCCCACCAATCTTAAAGCTAAAGAGTAACAGGTGAGTCCTCTTAACAAAATACATTCCCAAAGGTGTCACTGACATTGTTACACTGCAAAGAGGCACTAACATTCACATACTAGAACTTAGCTACCTTGCAAATTTATTTCTCATGTGTATTTAAAATAGCTAAACAGATATTTTGAGGGTAGTCCACTTGTATAATATGGAGAAGAACTTGTGCAAAATTGATATTCACTATGTAAAGTGTGAAATGCAATGTACATATTGTATTGCTTTTACATAATGACATGCAGAATATGTGCCAAACTGAAAAACAAACCTTCAATTACATAGTTTTCATGTCTTTTGACTTCTTTACTCAAGACAATATATTAGGATTTGTATTTAAAAAAACAAAATGATGAATTTGTGTCAGAACTGAATACATTCCACTGTGAAACTAAATCAAGGCCCAGATATTTTGCTTAAAATCATAAGGTACTTCAAACATATATGCCTCATTAAAAAGCAATAAAAAAGAAAAAGTTAATGCAATGTACACAAGATGATTAAACCAGAGTGATATGCTGAAATTGTGCCAGAATGAAAAGTTAGAATATATTGGATTAATTTAACATCACTCGACTTCTTAACAGAAAAACATGTAGGTTTGCTTTTTAAAAATTAAATGCTGAATTTGTGTCAGAATTGAATACAAATCACCTTGAAATGCAATCAAGTTACAACTGTAACATCACTGTGTGATGCTACCACTCCAATTTTACTAGTTGAGGATGGTGCAGTAACAGGTGACTAGGTCCTAATTTTAAAGTTGAGTGGCTTTTACAGAACATGGGCCAAATCCTTGCAGTCAGCACCAAAGACTTCAGACAGGCTCCAGCAGTCCAGGGCACTTGAAAATACCTGTCCCCATTGGCTGTATACTTTGCTTTATTAACTTTGAATTAACAATACCAAACAGGCTGAAGTTAGCTACTTATTTATTTGCAGATTCAGATTCATTTGGCTTCTAATGTGCTGCATTTTTCACTGGCTGAAGGTAGCTCCTTATTCATGGCTTCTCATTCAGCGAACACCATGAATCTAAAGGGAGTGTTCACGTTTTCATACTTGCCGTGTAGTTTCCATTTAGACAGACTTAGATGAAACTAATAATAATGAAGACATAATAAAAATTTAAGAATGTGTGATATATTTGCCCTACCATTTTGAAAACAAAATAAGAAAAACTTGATTATAAGGTAATAAAATGTTTTGTTGAGCAAAAATATGATGTTCCTATGAAGAAAAAAGTTTTCTAAGTTATAATAGTATTTTCTCAGAAGTATTGGACAATATACCACAACATGCAATAGTGCATAAAATTAAATTAATAAGAAGCTGACAGTATAGAGTGATGTATTCACTTGGAGTGAGACAAATGAGATTCCATACTTAGAACCAACATAAATGCATTTGATGTACCAGAGTGCATGCAGCTACAAGTCACTGAACTTCAAAATAACTGTCAGCTAAAGGCCAGGCACAGCTACATGAACCTGTTCAAGTTCTACAAGCAAAATATAAGTGCTAATGAACTTCTCCATTTGAGGAAGCATGCACTTAAGATGGCATCAATGTTTGGAACCACATAACTTTGTGAACAATTCTTCTCAAAGCAGTCTCTTGCAAAAAAAAACTACTTCCAGAGCAGACTCATTCCAGAACAGACTTCAACCTGGAGAACCAGTTGAGTGTTATATGTAATATGTAAATATAAATCTACCTACCCTTTTTAGGAGCATTCTATTCAGCTATACATTGAGAATAGTTGATGCAGTAGTTTTCTAATCAGATACTAGTCAACTGCAAGTTTGGTAAAGGACCTCAGTTGCGCATTGTAGCTGCTCACATCACAAGAGGTAGGCTATAAAGCTATATTCAAGTGTTTTGAACTCTGAAAACTTAGCAGTAGCTATTGTAAGTGCGATTATTATCAAATGGAAGCGCCTAGGTGCAACAGTAGCTCAGCCACGAAGTGGTAGACCATGCTAACTCTCAGGGACCGGGCCACTGTAAAGCTTTTAAAAATCATGTATCCTCTGTTGCATCACTTACTCCATAGAGAGGTATTCCATATTAATGCCTGTGGTTTTGGGAAGGGATGTCCAACAAGATTATATAGAGATAAAAAAAAATATATATATATATATATATATATTTATACCCATGCCAAAATTTGATTTATAATGATTTTTTTATTTGACTACTATGTTTCTTCTGGCTAGAAATGACATAAAAATGTGATAAAAGACTGTAAGATATTGTGCTATAGATAGGAATAAAAATTAGCTATTTCTATGTTTGTTTTTATATTTCTATGTGCTATGTGCAAAATTATGCATACCCTTTCTCAGTAATCAATGCCAAAGTATTTTTCACAGCAATTAACCAGTTCTAATAAAACGGTTGCTAAGAAGATTTTTTGCATGTCTGCACAGGGGTTTTGGACACTCCTCTTTTCCAAGTGGCATATTCCAGAATCTTCCTTTCCTTTTGTCTTAATATCTGACAGGTCAAGATTAGACTTTTCCCTAATATGTATTACAGAAGCAAAGCTTAACTTCATTTATTTTGTTAACCTACTCAATCAAAGTCGACTAACGACCACCATTTTTGTTACCACACAACCGATAATTTGTGCAAAGCTAAAATGTAAACGCATAATCAAAATAATGTTAAAAATGTTACAGCTATGGTTACTGTTATACAAAAGGACAAAACAAAACTGTTCTTGAGTTCATCATGTTATCATAACTCCAGATAAGCAAATAGTATTACAGAAACATCCTAACTAGACAAATTTCCTAAATTCTGTTCTAACTTGAAGAAAACCCCAGTGGTGCCCTAACGTCTATTTGAACCATACATTTTTACGCAACTCTGACAAGCAGCATAGCACACTACTAGCATAATGATGTTATATTTATTTATCTCCACTGCCCCCTTAGCCTCATATGTTGAATAAAATATTGCAGTGATAGTGTTGAATAAAGAGGCAAAGTTGAATGTGTGTCTGTTTTTTAGAAGGAATAATGTGTAGCTCACAGTTTGGATAAAGCATTTGGGGAAATGGAAACTGAAACTGAGGAGTGACAATGCTCTGATAAACAGCAAGTGGAACATAGTATTTTTCATCTCAAGTTTCAACTCAAGTCGCTTTAGTTTTGTTTTGTCCTTTTGTATAACAGTAACCATAGCTGTAACATTTTTAACATTATTTTGATTATGCGTTTACATTTTAGCTTTGCACAAATTATCGGTTGTGTGGTAACAAAAATGGCACGGTGGTCGTTAGTCGACTTTGATTGAGTAGGTTAACAAAATAAATTAAGTTAAGCTTTGCTTCTGTAATACATATTAGGGAAAAGTCTAATCTTGACCTGTCAGATATTAAGACAAAAGGAAAGGAAGATTCTGGAATATGCCACGTGGAAAAGAGGAGTGTCCAAAACCCCTGTGCAGACATGCAAAAAATCTTCTTAGCAACCGTTTTATTAGAACTGGTTAATTGCTGTGAAAAATACTTTGGCATTGATTACTGAGAAAGGGTATGCATAATTTTGCACATAGCACATAGAAATATAAAAACAAACATAGAAATAGCTAATTTTTATTCCTATCTATAGCACAATATCTTACAGTCTTTTATCACATTTTTATGTCATTTCTAGCCAGAAGAAACATAGTAGTCAAATAAAAAAATCATTATAAATCAAATTTTTGCATGGGTATAAATATATATATATATATATATATATATATATATATATATATATATATATATATATTTTATATCTATATAATCTTGTTGGACATCCCTTCCCAAAACCACAGGCATTAATATGGAATACCTCTCTATGGAGTAAGTGATGCAACAGAGGATACATGATTTTTAAAAGCTTTACAGTGGCCCGGTCCCTGAGAGTTAGCATGGTCTACCACTTCGTGGCTGAGCTACTGTTGCACCTAGGCGCTTCCATTTGATAATAATAGCACTTACAATTGTCCGGGGCAGATCTAGCAGGGCAGAATTTTTTTTGACTTGTGGAAAAGGTCACATCCTATAAAAGTGCCAAAATGGTTATGAGCTTGATTTTATACACCTGTTAGCAATGGGTGTGGCTAAAACGCCTAAACTCAGTACTATAGAGGAGGTGTCCACATACTTTTGGTCATATAGTGTATGTTCTTCAGTTTCTGAAATTTCTCCTTTTCTTTTGCAGTTTGACTTGGAGTGCCAGGTCCTCTGAGGCTTATCCATGCCCACTATACAAATTGTACAATGTCCCCCAACATGGTGGAACGCAGCATGGCAAATGCTGTACCACACTGGCATGTCCAGTTACTCAGTCCCACATAAATTATTAATGTGTTATATTTTACAAACTAAAATGTATTCACTGAACTCACTGAATTCAACCTACCTAGTAATTCATGCATTCATGTGAAAAAGTGACTTGGTGTTGATGTGGCACCGAAATGTACAGCAGGTTATGACTGCTAAAATGCTGGTTGTCCAAACTGTGCTCAGAAAACAATATGGGCTTTGTAGATAATTGGTCTACTTTTAAGGGTATGCCTTTCTAAGTTAACCAAAAACCAAACAGCTACAGAACTCCAGATACCATCAGCCTACAGCAGCAATGATTTTATGAATTTCTTCAATTTCAAAGCCTGATCAATGAAATGGTCAGGAAAAAAAAATCAAAACACACAAATTTACCACTAAAAACCTGCCCTATGAAGGTAATCCAGATATTGAGTACAATGTAACTACTGCAGAAAGGTTGGAATCATTTACCTTACTTACCTTAGTTGCTTACAATTATTTACTCCTCAAAATCTTCTACTTGAATATTAGATCCAATTCCTACAAATTTACTCAAAACATTTTGCCAGAAATAACCAAACATCTTTTGTCAATGACAAACTCCTCTCTTAGCCTAATATTGATCTCTGTGAGCTATCAAATCATAGATCTATCTCAAATCTTCCATTTATAAAAGATTTTGAAAAAGGTTGTAGCACAACAACTTCATAAGTTCCTACCTGTGTAGGAATCACATACTTAAAAAATTTCAGTCTGGCTTTAGGCCTCATCATAGTCCAGAGACAGCACTGGTGATAACTGTCAACAATGTCTTATTATTCTCTGACCAAGTAAATGTAATTTGCCTGGTCCTGCTTAATCTTAGCATTGCATAGGTTGATACGATAGACCACCCAATCTTACTAAAACAGACTAGAAAACCTTGTAGGAGAAACAAGGATAGCACTTTCCTGGATCAGATCTTACCTGACTGATTGCTGAAGTGGCAAATCCTTTTTCAAACAAAATTAAAGTATGGTGTTCTTCAAGGCTCTGTTTTAGGTACTTGTGTGATATTCACATTATTCTGGTAGACACTGGATGGCAAACAACAACATAACAAGAGCAATATGAACAGAGAATAAAGTTTACATGAAAAATAGTTCCTTCATCTTCCTTGATCACATGTCCCCTGCTTATCACTATCAAGTTTGACCACCATGAAGCATCCTGCTGTCAAAAGCTGTGCAGAAAGCCCTACCTGCATGCCACTGATCGTCCTGATGATACTGCTGCATGTACACACTCAAACTATTTAATCATGGACATTGCTTCACCTGCCTCACTAAATATCTAATAATAGATATTGCTTCCCCTGCCTCACAATACACAATACAATACAAGCACTTCCCATATTCATACTAACAGATCATCATTACAGGCTTTTAACAGTAGTTACTGATGTTCATGGTTGTCTTTGTGAAACATTTCTAACAGTAGCGATTGTTTTTCACTGGTAACAATGACTGATTTCCACAGATCTGTTTCTCACTATAACTCTTTTTTATCCTTTCCACTTTCTCTGGTTTAATGTTCTAAATTCATGGTAAAGCCTTACTCTCTGTTCACATTGTTCTTGTTGTGTTATTTTTTGCTATCCAATGTCGACCAGAGCAGGCTAGCTGCAACCTGTCTCATTTTTCTCTCTTCCATTTGGGACTAGCAAATGTCATTTCCTTCCATGTGCAGTTGCGACAAGTGAGAGAAAGTATATGTACTTCCACCAGTGTTTTCTTCTATATTCCAACATATGTTGTTCTCTTGTTGTGTCAACTGTATTATTTTGCAGTTATATGTACTTTTGAGGATTGATTTGTATTGTTTCTTCTGAGAAGGTGATAGCATTATCATTTTCCCCCCACACTTGACTCCAGCCAGTTCATTTTGACATCCTGTGACCATTTCCAGCTTCTCTTTATCTCTTAGAAATTAACAGAACATTTTTGCTCCCATGTCTTTAAGACCAATATGTACAATCCCAATTCCAAAAAAGCTGGGACAGTAGGAAAAATGCAAATACAACAGAAAGAAGTGATTTCTAAATCTACTTTGATCTGTATTTGAAAAAAAAAACAAAAAAAAAAACAAAACAAATTGATGTCTGCAATATTTCAAAAATGTTGATATGGTCAATGTAAGACTAGGAAAGTATGTAAATGTAAAAAATAAAAAAAGAAAACAACATTTTGAACAGGTGATGCAATAATGCATGGGTATAAAGGTAAATGTCAAAGAAAGGCCTAGTGGTTTATGAGCAAAGAAGGGTAGAGCCTGGCATTGTGAAAAAAAAACAACAGCAAATAATGCAGCAGTGCAAGAACAATGTTCCTCAATGAGAGACTGCAAGCATTTTAGCTATTTCACCCTCCATGCATAATATCATCAAATTATTCATGGGCATCCTGTGTATAAATGCTGAAAACCACGACTGAATGTCCATGACCTTTAATTCCTCTGATAGCAGAGCATTATAAACCAGCATGCTGCTGTGATGGATATCACTGCATGGGCTCAGGAATACTCTGACAAACTGTTGTCAATAAACACTGTTTGGCATTCCATCCACAAATGCAAGTTAAGACTGTACTTTGCACTGTGGAAGCCATAAGTCAACAACATCCCAAAATGCTGCTGACTTCTTCAGGGTATGTCATGGTATGGGGTGTATTAGTGGGCAGTTTGCACATCTGTGAAAAGACCATTAATGTTCAAAGACATACACATTTTGAAGCAGCCATCTAGATGATGTCTTTTTCAGGGATGTGCATGCTTATTTCAACATGACAACGACAAGAAACAATACGAACATGTTATAACAGCATGACTGCATGCAGATGCTACAATGACCTGTCTTTCTCCCACTGAAAATGTTTGGTGCATTACAAAGCACAAAATATGGTAATAAAAGCCCCATATAGTTGTGCTGCTGAAGGCTTATAACTAAAGAATGGCAGAAAATTCTACTTTTAAAACTGGATCAATTGGTGCTTTCAATCCCAAAATGATTATTAAATTGTGTTAACATAGTGGTGATGAAACAGAGTGGTAAACATGCTCCTGTTCCAACCTTTTTGGAACATGTTGCAGCATTAATTGTGTTGCAGGCATTAAATTTGCAACAAGTGTACAATTACAAAAAACAATAAGCTCATAGAGTATTCAGTTTTTCTAACTGGCTGCCTGAAATAGGCGGATATATGTGAATGCATGAAGCTCACAAAAATCTGGAAACTTAAAACGTCATGTCTTTACACAGATTATATGGACTATAAGAAAATTAAATTTACATGAAAGGGCCTTTTCATAGGATACCTTGTTAGCTATGTTAGCCCTTTAGCAAACTCTGATAATCTAGTAAGCTTGCATCAATAAATTCTGGGTTTTTTGGCAAAAGCGAAGTGTTAACTTTGTCTAACAATTAGCTTGTCTAACAATTGGATAAATTTAATGGATATAATGGACATAATGAACACATTTATATTTATAATTTATATTTATAATGAACACAATTTTTGTAATTATATCCCTATATGATTAATTGCAACTTTGTGGCTATGCCACTGGGACGCCATCCTTGCTGGTTCTGCTTGATCTTAGTGTGGCATTTGATATGATAGACCACTCTTTCTTACCACACAGACTAGATAACCTATATAATAGGAATAGCTCTTTCCTGGTTCAGCTCTTACCTGACTGATTGACCTGAAGTTTGTGAATGTAAACGGCAAATCCTCTGTTCATAAAAAAGTAAAGTATGGTTTCACAAGGCTCTGTATTAGGACCTTTATTATTTGCATCACATATGCTACCACTGGGTACTGCTATGAGTAAACACAACATCAATTTTACAGTTGCATCAGCTACATCTGTGAAACAACACTGGTGTCAATTCTGATCTGTCCTTCGATGCACACATAATAAATACTACTAGAATAACTTTCCTACATTTCCACAATATTGCCAAATTAACAAATGCACTGTCTCTACAGGATGCAGAAAAGTTAGTTCATGCATTTATTACTTCAAGGCTGGATTACTGTAATGCCCTGCTGTCTGGATGTTCCAGCAAAAGCCTTAACAAGCTTCAGTTAGTCTAGAATGCTGAAACCAGAAAGCTGAGTCCTTATAAGAACTAGAAAGTTTACCATATTAGCCCAGTATTAACAAATCTACGTTGATTGCCAGTTAAATTCCATATTGAGTGCAAAACGTTTTACTGATATATAAGGTTCAAAATGGCCTTGTCTTTCAGTACCTGAGTGAACTTCTCTTACTATGAACCATCATGCCTGCTTAGATCACAAGGTGCTGGCTTACGATTATTGCCTAGAATTAATAAAGTTACATCAGGGGGTAGAGCCTTTTCATACAAAGCCCCCAGCTTTGGAATAACCTTCCAGTCAGTGTTTGGGACCTACTTGTTTAATCAAGCCTTTGGTAATTATTTTTTTCCCACTAGATAAAGTGTGCAGACCTGGGGGTTCATGAACATACAGTGTTATGGTAAACTGAGAGTGTTAGTGCTATCGTCCCGCTAGTCTCACACATTCACTCCAGTTTGTTGACAGTGGAGTGGAGGGGCACAAGAACTGAACATCTGCCAATCCTTGCGTTTTGATGCTATTCTTCATCTGCCTTGATCGGGTGCCCCTTGCTCAACACTTTCTGGACCAGTCTGACCACCATGGAGCTTTGTGCTGTCCAAAGCTGTGCACAAAGCCTCACCTGCATGCCACTGACACTACTGATGATACTGCTGCATGCACAGACTCAAATTATTTATTGATAGACATCGCTTCCCCTGCCTCACAATACTCTGAGTGCTTCCCATATTCATATTAACAGATCAACATCTGACAGCGGTCTTCTAACAGTAGTCATTGAACTTGATATCCAGCAGCAGTTACTTGTTTTCACTGGTAACAGTGACTGTTTTTTTGCACATCTGTTTCTCATTGGTAATCCTCTACAATAGTCATCAATTATTACTGCTTAACCTAAATATTTATGTCCAATAAAAGGCAGTTTTCTTTTTACCTTTTCTCTGTTTTTGATATTTTATATTACTGGTTAAACCTTACTCTCTGTTCATTTTGCTCACATTTTTGTTTTGCTAGCGACCAGAAGAAGATGGGTTCCCCTTTTGAGTCTTGGTTCCTCTCAAGGTCTCTTCCTCTAGCTTTTAGGGAATTTTTCCTTGCCACTGTTGCTGTTGGCTTGCTCATGGAAGCTTGCACCCAGATTTTTCTGTAAAGCTGCTTTGTAACAACACCTGTTGATCCATATTCTTATTTGTGACACTGGCTTACATTTTTTTTCACACTAGACAAAAGAACTGAAACACTGAATTGAACTATTTGTCTTCTTCACTTGGCATAAGAATTTATTTTATAACAATACATGTTCTATTTTTTTCTCACTCATTATTTGAAAAGTCTGCTTTATGGTGATCAAGTGGGCAAGTAAGAGTGAGGGCGTGGCAGCATGGCTGCTCTATGGGCAGACAGTGTTTTGATCAACACAAGCTGGGTGAGCAGTGTAAACTGTGAATGTAGCTGTACATTTATCTTATGAGCCACAATTTGTGATAATATAAATTATGCAGTCCTTTATGTAAAGCAGAGCCCAGTCAAGATGCTGCTCTGATGGTCTCACAAAATTGAATAGTGCAACTTAGGCTACCACAGTCATTAGAGAATAGACGAGGAAACTATGTTTTCTGTGAAAAATAAGCCATGAAAATCTCCACTGCTCTAGAGTCCAGTGGCAGCCCTTTACACCACTGCATTCGACGCTTTGCATTGCGCTTGGTGATGTAAGGCTAGGATGCAGCTGCTCGGCCATGGAAACTCATTCCATGAAGGTCTCTACACTGTTCTTGAAGGCCACAAGAAGTTTGGAGGTCTGATTTCTGCAATCACTCTGCAGAAAGTTGGCAACCTCTGCGCACTATGCGCCTCAGCATCTGCTGCCCCCGGTCTGTCATTTTACCTGGCCTACCACTTCGTGGCTGAGTTGCTTTTATTCCCAATCACTTCCACTTTGTTAGAATACCACTGACAGTTGACTGTGGAATATTTAGTAGCGAGGAAATGTCACGACTGGACTTTGCATCCTATCACGGTACCACACTGGAATTCACTGAGCTCCTGAGAGCGACCCATTCTTTCACAAATGTTTGTAGAGGCAGTCTGCATGCCTAGGTGCTTGGTTTTATACACCTGTGGCCATGGAAGTGATTGGAACACCTGAATTCAATGATTTGGATGGGTGAGTGAATACTTTTGGAAATATAGTGTATGTGTGAATGGCCAGTGCATGCAAGCTGTATCAGTCATGCTGCCAGGTTGCTTATACCATGCAGAGGTAGCATGTGTGAATCAGGCATGAGGAGATTGATTAAAAGTGCATGACTTATTTTCAGATTTATTACTAACAGTATTATTAGTAGGCTGACACTTACCCCCAAAATAGGCTATATATCATAATTTATTGGGAGAAACCAAGCAATTCTATGTAAATCAGATATTCAGCACCCATACATAGCCAGAATGGAATGAATCTTTGTTTCTTAACCACATTTTTGGACGACTCAACTGTGCAACTGGCAATTGAATCAGGCTCCTTAGATCGACTTGTTAAATAGTCAACTATTTGGGATCACCCCTACTGCATTTCCTCTACCAACAACATTAAAATACCAATGTTTCCTGCTATGACTGTAGCCAATTCAACAGGGACATAACAGTTTCCTTATTATGCATGGACACAATATTTGTTACATGCAGTAATGAACTGAAAGAAGCTCACCTGAGAATCTCCAGTTTACAGTGTGAATTCTTCAGTCCAGCAGAGAGCAGCTCCACTCCTGAATCATGCAGGTCATTGTTACTGAGGTCCAGCTCTTTCAGTGGTGAATCTGAATTCAACATTGATGCCAGTATTTCACAGATGTCTTCACTAAGGTTGCAATGATCCAACCTTGACATTAAATAACATAATGTCAATTTAGAAGCACAAAATACAGTAAACCCTAAACCTATAGGGTACACTCAAGTACATTCATACTTATCTGTCTGCAGTTCTCACTGCCAATTATAGCTCAATATGCATACAAGCTAAATGTATATGGAAGCCGGTTGCTGACTTGCAACATATGGTTACAAAAGGCTGAAGTTGGCTTGCTATTCACCAGTTTCTTATTTGAACTTTTCATTCCATCTTAAGTTGTGCAGCAGTTACATTCTGGCATCTATTCTGCCTGCTGCATGATTGAATCCAAAATACACTGCAATTATTGTTGAAATACATTCCTAACATGAAAATGTATTTCAGAATGTATTGCCATATTAACAAAATACATTTTTAAATACATTTTTTAAATGTATGGGGAAATATTACATCTAGAAATGTACCATATAATATGTGTTTACATGTATTTATCAAATACATTTGAAAACAACTGAAAATAGTCAAATTGTCAAAATAGCTCTAGAGTCCAGTGGCGGTGCTTTACACCACTGCATTCGACACTTTGCATTGTGCTTGGTGATGTAAGGCTTGGATCTAGCTGCTCGGCCATGGAAACCCATTCCATGAAGGTCTCTACGCTGTTCTTGAGCTAATCTGAAGGCCACATGAAGTTTGGAGGTCTGATTTCTGCAATTGACTCTGCAGAAAGTTGGCGACCTCTGCGCACTATGCACCTCAGCATCTGCTGACCCTGCTCCATCATTTTACGTTACTTCATCACGGTACTTCATCAAAAGTAGTCACTCCTGGTTAAATGAATTCCGTACATAATCTGACATCTAACATTGAATGAAAGTCTGACACCTGACAGAAAATAAAGCCTTAAAAAAGGAACAAAACCCAGAAGAATCCTGCTGCCAGGGGTTGTTTATGTTGCCACGGTTACAGTCATTGTGCAGCCTCACACACATACACAGACCTGATCAAGCGGAGAAGTGGAGTTTTTATATAAATTACCTCAATTAATTATTTTTTTCAAATTCTGACGTTGATTGATGGTCATCAAGCCACATATTTTTAGGATTATTGAAAAAGCTTTGATATTTTATCACATTTTACTGATGAGCTATATATGATAATTGGTTGAATATAGTGTTCAAATATTACGTTGTAGAATCCGGTCTGTTTCTGGTTTGTGCAGGAAAAGTGGACCTGAATATACCTTTAATTTCTATAAGTAAAAACAGATATGCATACAGAATATTACAAAATTAGAATAACTTTTTCTATAATAGTATTTTCATATACTGAAAAAACTGATGAAACTGAAACTGATCCAGAAGTGCCCTTTTAAAGCACCTCAGCTCCTGTCATCACCAAAGCCTGTGCACTGCCACTGACATTCATGAACGTGGCAAAGATTAGAGAATACACAAATGAAAATAGACAAAATGTGTAGACATTAATAAATCAGGCAATGTTATAAAAAAACAGAGGGAACAATTCTCCAAGAATCACAACTGGACAATTGCAGAAGATGACAGTATTTTGGGGCCATTTGAACTACATTTAGATTTACATTTAGACACCTCATCCATGTCAATAAGTTATTTTGAAGGTGTGCCAAAAGAAAACCTTTTCTTTTATCTAACCACAAACACAAGGACCTTAAGTTTGCTAGATGCCACTGGAACTTTGACTGGAGCTGGGTTCTCTGGTCAGATAAAAAAAAGTAGAGTTTTCTGGCATCAGACACGCAAGTTGGTTTTTTGTTACAGAATAGAACGTAATCCCCACTGTAAAGTATCATGATGTTTTTGAGTTGTTTTTTATACACATGAAATCATGGACTCAAATAAATACTAGGTAATTTTACTTGAAAATCTGTCTCTGCCAGAAAACCAAAACTGGGTCATGCTAAGATCTTCAAATTGGGCAATGTTCCAATCCACACTAAAATTAAAAAAAAAGTTTCTGACATAAAATCTGTGGGGTGAGCTGAAGAGGACAATCCAAATGAGAGGACCTTGGACCCTGAAGAATCTGGAAAGATTCTGTGTTGAGGAGAGTCTCAGATTGCTTGTGTTCTCAAATTGCTTTGTATTCTCTGCATTCTCCAACCAAGCATTACAGAAGATGATTCACTGCTGTTATGTTTGTGAATGAAGGTTCCATAAAGTATTAAGTGCAGGAGTGCCAACAATTAACACATGGCTTTGTTCAAATACTTTTTAACGGTTTTTGTTATCTTAGAGTAAATGAACATTCAGTTTCAGCCTGAATATATGCTAATGAAACACCAAGACATTTTTAATGAATTTATTTACACATCTTTATCAAGGGTGCCAATAATTATGAAGCTGACTTTATGCACTTACATTACAGAATAGACAATTTCTAGAATCTCACTCATACTACACTCACAAGGTATACAGTTTAAATAGCAGAGCATAGAATGATATAGAATTTTTTAAAATAAGTTTATTAGGAATATGCCTATCATGACTCATTATGGCCTATTCTGATTTCTTTAAAGTTAGTTTGGCTGACTACTGATTTTGTTTGAAGATGGCAGGCAGAAGCGTTTCGCCAAGCAGCGAAGCCATCTTCAAATGCAAGTTATTCTGATTTTCTGTGGTATTTTATCTGTTTTCTAGTCTTAAAGGTACACAAATAGCCTATAGTTTGCAATTTAGGTCCATCAATGACCATTTTACAGTTTTCAAAACACCAATCCATTAGCATGCATGGTAGTGGATTTTGAAGCTTTAGGCTTGTTTTGAGTAGCCAGTTGGCTAACAAACTTGCTGGCTAATGACCTAGTAGCTTAACTAGCAATAGGTTTTGTCAATCGTTAACTAATGATGAGGTAGCGCAATCTAATCATTGATCCGTTTGTTCGTGTTTTGAATGATTTCGCAGAATAATGAGGGTTATACGGTGCTTTTCTTTAAATTGCTAATGGTTGGATGGCTAGCTATTTAGATCTCTGTGTTCGCATGTATGAGTTGTTTCCCCTTTTCAGGGACTTGATCAGCGTACAAATCATTCATAAAGGCTTGTACAGAGAGAGAAGCTGTATACTGGAGAGAAAAACTGTTTTGTCAGCTAGGAAGTAAGAAAGTTAGGGTGTTGGTTCACCAGTTAGATCAGGGGTTTTTAAATCTTATTCGCAAAGGCTGTCGCTGCAGGTTTTCATTGGAAACACGCAGGAGCTCCCTGGATTTCCCGTAATCAGGAAAACAATTACTCATGAAAACCTGCATCCACCAATGGGTTAGTCATGCATGCTCAGTTATAGTATAAAATGTAACATTAGCTCATCATAATTTAAAACTAAGTAGAAGTAATTTGCTTGTGAGGTTGAGCACTTTCCTAACCTGGTTAGAATTTTAGTTTAATATTGTTGGATCTTTTAATCTCTTTACCTATTCTCCCTAAAAAAAAAGGAAAAAAATCATGACTTTGATTTTGTTTGTTGATATGACTATCCTTTTAAATTGGGCTACAGAAAAAGGTGGCACAACCTAAAAAAGAAATACAAGGTAAGTTCCAAGACAGACCTTAAGACTAATGTTTAATTAGTACTGTAATTAAAAAAAACAAAAATGTATCTCTTTTAAACCTTAGAGTGCATTTTAAACATAATTTAAATATTTAAAAATGCTTGAGTATAATTCAGCTAGGCAAAAGAAAGCAAACTAAGGTTAAATTACAAGTTTGCATTTATTTTAGGAATTGAAGTCTCCACCATCCAGGAGTGGGACTGACAACCATCACCAAGGATCATACCCCAATAATACCTGCTCTGTGGAGGTCCTGACCATTGAAGAACAGGGTGACAAAGAATGCAGAGAAACAGAACAACGGAGTGGAACTATATGGTCAGTGGAGCTGATAAAATGGACAAAGAATAAAATACAAAGAGGTGGACTTAAAGAAGTGGCTGGTCCATGTGGACGTGTAGGAATATTAACGTCATTTCATTGTAAATTAATTATTTAAATAATTACTGTATTATTATATGTAGATATATAAATAGTTTGACTGCTAGTGAATGACTAACTGTATATTTATTTATTAAATTGTGTAGTTGTGTATATCATTGTTCTGTTTGGTTAATGCAAGTTATCTGCAGTTGTGTGTGGTTTGTGTAGATTTTAATTTGATGCATGTGTTAATGTGTATGTCTTATTAAAATATTCAAAACAAATAAAACTGTATCTGTTTTTAAAAATCATTATTTCTCAAACTGGCAGCTAGAAGATTAATGAACCTTGTATGATGTGGAGAAAGGGTTTACTGCCCCCCTCCCCCCTCAGAGTGCTTAGAGGAAAGTTTACATTTGTAAATTTTAACTGTTCAAGAGCAGCAAGTATCGCTCGAATTCTTAAATTTCAGCGTTTGACCACAACTGTTGTCTATTTTGCTGTTTCATTCAGATCAAATAGAATTAAAATCACTCTGTAAACCATCAAAACAGGATCTTTATATTTATCATTCTGTCCAATTTCTATTGTGTACTCTAGAATTTATATCATGTCACGGTATATTCACTGGTTTACTTATTTCAGCAATCATACTTGAATTACATAATGAGTTAAAATAACCCAGGGAGATTTGATACATTTTTTGAGGGTTGGTCAGCAATATAGAGGCATTCAAAATCAAGTCAGAGAAAAAATCTGTAGCTCACCAAAGCTTTGTGCAATGCTTTTGTGTCTTTTAAATTTCTTCTACAAAAGTTTAAAATACCAGTTAAAATGATACTTGCAAGCTCACCTAAGATGTCCTCATTATGTAGCTATTAGGATACAGTTTTACACATTAATTAAAATGGTACTTACAATGCTCGTCTTGTGCTTTTCACCACTGGCAGTAATCTCCTCAGTCCTTCATCTGATGGTCTGTATTTCTTCAGCTCAAACTTCTCTAGTGTCTCTTCTGACATCAACAACACAAACACCAGAGCTGACCACTGTGTAGATGACAGTTTCTGTGTTGAGAGATCTCCTGAGTTCAGATATTCCTGAATGTTGCTTGAAAGAGAGCTGTCTTTCAGTTCACCCAGGCAGTGGAAGAGATTGATGCTCTTCTCAGAGTGTTTTGTCTTTTCAATCGTTCTTTTAATGTAGTCTACAATGTCTTTTAGGCTCTCTTCTTTGATGTCCATTTCTGGCTGTAGACTCTTAAGGAGCCTCTGATTGGACTCCAGGGAGAGGCCACAAAGGAAGCGGAGGAAAAGGTCCAGATGTCCATTTTCACTCTTCATGGCCTTACGCACTGCTGTCTTGAGGAGATCACCCAGTGTATGTTTAAACACCCACTTTATTTTCTCCATTATGGTTTGAAGGAGTGGGTTACATTCATGACTGAATGTGAGGAACACAAAGACGGCAGCAAGAAACTCCTGGAAACTCAAATGCACAAAGCTGAAAATCTTCTCATCCTTTTTAAAGATTTGTGTACAAACTCCAGAGTACACTACAGCTTCATCAACATCAATGCCACATTCTTTCAGATCCTTCTCATAAAATATGAGTTGTCCTTTTAGTAACTGAAGAAAGGCTAATTTTCCAAGCTTCAGTACACCCTCTACTCCCAGTCTGTCTCTCTCAGATGGTCGAACTGTACTGTCCTCATTTTGCATTGTGCTGTATTTCTCAGTCTTTTTTCTTGTTTGAAACAGCAGGAAACGTGTGTACATTTCTGTAAGAGTTGTAGGAGCATTTTTCATGTCTTTGTCATCCTTCAACATTTCCTGTAGCACAGTGGCTGAGATTGAACAGAAGACTGGTATATGACACAAAATGTGGAGACTTCTTGCTGTTTTAATGTGTGAAATAATTCTGCTGGGATCTTTATCCCTAATTCTCTTCCTGAAGTACTCCTCCTTCTGTGGATCATTAAATCCACGTATTTCTGTCACATGATGAATGTATTCGTGTGGAATCTGTTTGGCTGCTGCTGGTCGAGTGGTTATCCAGATGAGAGCAGAGGGAAGCAGCTCTCCTTTGATGAGGTTTGTTAATAGTTTATCAATGGTGCTCTCCTTTGTTACATTAGATAGTTTCTTTTGATTAAAATCTAGATTAAGTTTACTTTCATCCAGTCCATCTAATATAAAAACCACCTTACTCTTATCATTCAAGATCTCACTTACATCCGCATTACAGAACTCATCATGGAAGTAAAGTAGAAGATTCCAGAGGCTGTACTGTTCGTTTTTGATCACGTTCAGTTCTCGAAAGGGAAAAAACAGAACAAAATCTAAATCTGGGTTGCATTTGTCTTCAGCCCAGTCAAGAATAAACTTGTGTACAGAGGCTGTTTTTCCCACTCCTGCTATTCCCAGTGTAAGTACTTTAGTACCAAGCACATTTTGACTGGATTGTGTTTTGAAAATGTCACTGAATTTGATTGGTATTTCCTCTATTTTGGGATAAAAACATTCTATCCGTCTCACTTCATGCTCAGTGTTCACTCCTCCTGTGCAGCCTTCAATCACATAAAGTTCAGTGTAAATGTCTTTGAAAAGCAAATTACTCCCTTCTAGTGAAGTCCTGTCATACAGCTTTGCAAACTTTGCCACAAAATGTCTTTTCAGTGCATCTTTTACACCTCCATCTTCTTTAGCTGCTAAAAAGTAACAAGAAAACTAAATGTTATTCCATTTTTTAGTGACATGGGAGTAAGGATTGTATTATACAGACTTTATTCTATGTGTATTCATGTTTACTGCTGACTTATATCCGTAAAAAAACAAGGATATGTCAGAAAGGCAGTAATATTTTTTTTTTTTTACTAATAAGGCTTAACAGAAAGTCAAACTATGATACATACTACACAAATTTCTGATTAAATTGTATACCTATCATGTAAAATGTCTTCATTTTCTCTTTTGGTACAGCATAGAGGAAGGAAAGTCAAGTTATACAGTAATTGGTGGATTTGGTACACATTCTAACATGTTAAGTTTAAAAGGTATATTTTGAAGATATTTCAAATAGAAGCATAGACTTTTCTACATGGTCAATATATGCCAGAGTGAGGCCAAGATTGCTGGAATGTAAAGGCTTTTGAGCCTACAAGCTTACTCATGAACTATATTTTGCTTTCAATTGAAAACTCAAAATCCTGCATAGTCTATGACTGGCTTAATCCCTGTATAGAAAGCTGTCCCACAATATACAAACCCCAAATCACCCTATATGCAGAGAATAATGGCATATGTTAAGGACTTATATTATGGGCACCATGATGTTTACTTTTCAATCATTGCCATGCACTGGTGAAGATGATGATGATGTGTTCAGCTTACCTGCAGTAAGAGCACTAACTGAGACTCCAGTCTGAGCTGCAGTGGAGGAGGCTGCTGCACTCTTACCAGTGTCCTCTTCATTTCTGTCTCCATCTGAGAGAGTGAACATTAGTAATGAATAAGGGATACAAAACATCACTTATGATGCCTGTGCTGCCTGTCACTGCATAAAACAATAGAAACAGACGATTAAAACCGAAGTTAAGACGCTCTGGAGTTTATCTTAAAGTTAAGAAAATATTTAGGATATTTTTGGCAACTTAGGATGTTTCTGTAAAACCGTTTTCTTTTCTGCAAATAAGATAAGATTATAGCATTTCACTGCTAGTTGTAACGTGTATAACAGTGACAAATAAAACTTTGAACTTTGATTTAATCTTTGATGTGTTTAATGTTTTGACAGAGAAGACGACTGGAGGTTTTCTTTGAGAATGTATGGATCTAAGTAACAACTGAAACAGATCCCTACTACAACATTTGTATTATATTTGTATTATCTTAATCTGTAATTATATCAAATACCTCTGTGCGAAGAGTCAGCTCCAAAGTTCATATAAACTGGTCCGTTAAACTCATTTCCATGTAGAAGAGGTGCATTGACTGTCCCTCCATTCTGAGCTGTGAAGTTTTGGACTGGTTCATTCTGAGGTCTGGTGGTCTGGACTCGGCCAGTTTGATCTGTGTTCACATGAGGGCACAAAAGTGTTACCACAAAATTCCAGAAAGGATGTGAATCAGGATAGAAACAAAATCTCAGAACTAAACAAATTTAAACCAAAGGTTTTCTGTCAGCAAGCCTGCTTTGACATTACATTTCCAGCTCTGACGCTATGGTCCATACCACTATCGTAAGAACATCCAGTACCACATTGTGAAGCATTATAGTAAGACGAATACTATTCGTCTTTTCACTGGGTCTGAAAGAAGTGCTAGTGAACGTGTTGTGTTGTTAACAAATCATATAACTGTAAATCTTCTTAAGCCTTTTGGGTTCCAGCATAGCACACATGTTTCTTTATAAATAAACCAAATGAAAGTTGGCATTTTCCACTATGAACGTTTTTCATTCAAACGAGACCACCTGAATCTATTAGAGAAATGAGTACAGCATAAACAGATCTTATTAAAAAAATAAACTCCTCTTGATCAACAAATGAGCAGGACAGTGTAAAGAGTAAAGGAGAAAAGAAGTATATTATATTACCTTGTTTATCAGTTGTATCCTGCAACACTTCAGAATTATTTGCCATCTTGTATGACTGGAAATGAAAAAAGGATAATGCAGTCACGTTAATGGAGTTTTTTGATAACTGAAAAGATGAAGTAATATTTGGTGTAGGAGAGTAAATAGGATTCCGCATGTGAATAGTATAGTTGATGGTCTGTATCTACAAAAGATCATTTCTCATTTTTCATTTTTGATCTCTTAAATGGAGAAAACAGTAATGAATGTTCAACATATCATTGCTGTCTAAAGAAAAATATGTATCTCAAAAATAATAACTTTACTAGTGAGGGCAAAAACACACTTCATTTCTTTTTCTATATTTTTTTTGGATTTTTACCCAATTTTCTCCCCGAATATAGTTGTCTCCAATTCCACCCGCTAGTTAGGACTCCCCCAATCACACAATACTAATCAACGCTAGGAGGGTGAAGGCTAACACAGGCTTCCTCTGAGACCTGTGAAGCCAGCCACCGCATCTTTTCGAACTGCCGCTCACGCAACGTCATTGGACAGCTGAACACTTCATTTCTAATGTAAGTAATTTTCTGTTGTTCCATAAATAAAATAAAATAAACTGAAAATAGAATAAATTAAATAAAAATTAAGAAATAATAATAAAAGCCAATGTGAAAGGAGTTAAAGAAATATGTGAATGTGTACATATGCAGATATGAATATCTATACATTTGCAGGTCTGAGGACACACATAATGCAATAACTATTACATACAGAATATTACAGAATATTAAGAATACTTATAAAAATGACATCTAAACGGCTGTGCAAATAAACATTACGTTACAGAGTAGTAGCTGTAATACAGTAAAGAGGTTTGTTTGGTTTAGTTTAAGTTTAAGTGTGAAGTGACTGCTATGGTTAATGAGCTACAGCTCTTGGGGGGAAAAAGCCATTAGCATGTGTGGAAGTGGCTAGAAATGTCCAGTACGATAAGTGCTGTAATTTTGAGTGCACTTCATCACCCTGTAGTTGTAGATGTTCTGTATTGTTGGCAGATACATCCAGTGATCCTCTCTGATGTCCTGATTATGTGCTGGATTTTGGCTTGTTCTTGCACCATTGGCTATTACGCCCACTACAGTGATGTTATCTGCAAACCTCAAGATCTTCACAGTTGGTTCCATAGAGACACAGTCATTAGTGTAGAGACTGAAGAGAAGGGGTTAGAGCACACAATCTTGTGGTATTCCAGTACGGGGGTCTGGCGTGTGTTTTCCAAGCCGCACCTGCTGTCTACTGTTAATCAGGAAATTCATGATCCACTGGCAGATGAGATGTGCCACAGACAGCTGGGGCAATTTGATTTGCAGCAGCTGTGGCATTTTAGCATTTAATGCCAAGCTGAAGTCCACAAACAGAATTCTAACGTAGGTTCCAGGACTGTTGAATTGCAGGACCAAGTTGACCACATCATCAACAGACCTGTTAACTCTGTATGCAAACTGTAGCAGATCCAGCAGAGGGTTTGTAATGGCCTTCAGGTGATCTAGGACCTTCACGACTACAATGGAGAACAGTTCTCTGCTTGAGACTGAGTTCCTGCTTTCCTAGCTAGACTGAAAACTTTACAAATATGAAAGGGAAACACTACATCAATGATCAAGATTAGTTTTACCTTTTTCTGACTTTGTCTTCAGTCTTTAGAGAGAATCTGAAATGTCCATCTTCATCAAGATGACCAGGGTTAGTTTACAGAACTACAGAATATAAACATGTCACAATAGTGTAATTTCACAGTGTATGATAACTAGAACATTTGACTTACAATAGACACCAGGCCATTTACTTACTCTTTCTGTGCTTCAGCTTCATTTTCCTTGTCTAAAAGACATTTAACCAGGAAAAACAAAAAACAGTCAGAACACATTCCAGTCAACCTAAGTCAGTGAAGTACAACTGAAGTCCCACCAAATTTAACATGAAAAACATAATGCATTTCTTTCCTTTTTTGCATATTTCTGTGCCTATTGAAAATAAACACATGCAACACTTGCAAATGAACATAAAAATTCAAAATTTTTAAGTAGGGCTTCAACAAATAATCAGTAAAATTAAAATAATCAGAAATGTTGAAATGATCTGAACAGTGAACATTTTCACAACTTCTATATTAGTAATCCTGTGCATTACTTTTTATCAGTAGTGGTTTGACAGCAGGCAAAATGTATTTATTATGCTAAATGCTAACTAGTCATTAGCACCAAACAGATGACTGTTTGGGTGACTGTTCGGGTGCCTGCTGCACACCACGACAATGCCTGTTGATAGTCAGAATGCAAGATAAAGTCAATAAGTAGGTGTTTTTAACCTGCTTATGGAACAGTGCTGTGTTCTTTCATGCATTCAGTAACTGTCATTTGTGGTTATGTCAGGTAATGCCTGGAACACACAGAGCCAACAATGCAGCCTGTGTCTACAGCAGGAGTGAACCACAGAGCCAGTCTCCCAGTGCTTTGAGGTTCACATGGACAAATGTGAAGAAAGGTACTTAAAAAATAAACTGAGGTGACCACCTCATCATACACTGTGACTAACCATGAAACTGTGACTCCTTAACAACCCCTGTGAAATAACTTGCTAGGTATATATTAACCCACTAGCTGCGAAATAACTTGCTTGCTATATATAAACCCGCTAACTGTGAAATAATTTGCTAGCTATATATTAACCTGCTAGCTGTGAAATTAATTCCTAGTTATATATTAACCCGCTAGCTGCGAAATAACTTGCTAGCTATATATTAACCCGCTAGCTGTGAAATAACTTGCTAGCTATATATTAACCTGCTAGCTGTGAAACAACTTGCTAGCTATATATTAACCTGCTAGCTTTGAATGAACTTGCTAGCTATATTTTAACCCGCTGGCTGTGAAAGAACTTGTTAGCTATATATATTAACCTGCTAGCTGTGAAATAACTTGCTAGCTATATATTAACCTGCTAGCTGTGAAATAACTTGCTAGTTATAAGCTAACTTGCTAGCTGTGAAATAACTTGCTAGCTATATTTTAACCCGCTAACTTTGAAATAATATGCTAGCCATATATTAACCCGCTACCCGTGAAATAACATGCTAGCTATATATTAATCCGCTAGCTGTGAAATAACTTGCTAGCTATATATGAACTTGCTAGCTGTGAAATAACTTGCTAGCTATATTTTAACCTGCTTACTTTGAAATAACATGCTAGCTATATATTAACCTGCTAACTGTGAAATAACTTGCTAGCTATATATTAACCTGCTAGCTGTGAAATAATTGGCTAGCTATAAGCTAACTTGCTAGCTGTGAAATAACTTGCTAGCTATATATTAACCTGCTAGCTGTGAAATAACTCGCTAGCTATATATTAACCTGCTAGCTGTGAAATAATTGGCTAGCTATAAGCTAACTTGCTAGCTGTGAAATAACTTTTCACTGACCAGAGGTCAGTCAGAGTGATGTTTCTGAAATCTCCTTGTTCTCTTGTTGGTCACCTGCACATCCTCCGTATACCAACAGCATCTTTCGGGCATGGAAGCAACATTTATTTTCCTTTCTTTTTCTGCTGGCTAACTGGTTTGATTTCACTCATTTTTCTGTCTGTGTAATCACCCAAAACAAGTATGTCTGTCTGTGTTTGACTATTTTATATCTTAACCATACGTCAACACAAGTACGTCTTTCCCTCTCTCATGATTGACTGTAATTACGATTGGGAAAGAACAATTTTGTGACGTTTTTATACAATCACAGTTTTATTTTTTTAAAGTCCTGTTTCAGTGTCTTTTTTTCCTCTTTTACTTCTACGCTCCCTATTAACCCTCCACATTTTAAGCTACAGAAGCTGTTCTCACCAGGAGTGAGCAAAATACAAAACTTCTGAACCTGAGTAAAAGTAGAAATTCTTAAAGTACAATTATTCTGTTTGTTTTTTACTTGAGTTACAATTTTATAGAATTTTATGGTAAAATAAGAATCTTGTCGTGATGAATTAATATGACCATGGTTAATAAAGTAAAATCAACTAAGAAAGGGTAAAGTTCCATTTGAAATCAGATTGACTTTAAATGTATTTCATCAAATTATCGTAAGTACAAGTATTGAATTATTGCAGTTCTGTTAAGGAAGCCTGTGTGGCTGCAGGCATTAGAGTGAACTGTTCATGTCTGTAGCCACTCAGGTCTCTTTATTGGAAAATACTTCTCAGAATTTCTTTAATAACTTACCTTCACTTCTGATACTGAGTCATTTAAAAGCACAAATAGTGATCAACTTTTGATCAAGTAATATTTTACCAAGAGCATTTCTACTTTTACTCAAGTGCAGAAATTGTGTACTTTGTCCACCCTGCTGCTGGCTTACAAGCAGAGGCTAGGAAACAAACCCTGTCTGCATAAACAGGTATTTCTCAGGTTTGGAAAAAATGCCTTGACTGAATTTGGGAGGCTTGTCTGCTTATACAAATGCAGTTAGTCAACATAAACATGCCTATGTCTGTTTGTTATTAAATTTAGTATTTTAAACTTTGATTAAATGTGTCCTCTTCCTACAGTCATCCATCTGCTGCTTCTAGTTCTCGGCTGTTAAGGACTTACAGCTTGTCCCAGGTACTTTTATTTATAGTAATGTTATAGTGTAGCTCTCTGTAATGTTAGTATATGTTTCTTTACATATTGCTGTTGTACAAATGCAATAGGACTTTGAATGTTGAGTGTCATTGTGAAAACCAGCACATTGTTATTTACAGAAACACTCTTCTTCTTCTATGCTATTGCATCCACAACCCCTTTTTTCTTGTTTCTTTGTAGATTTATTTCTCACAGTGTCTGCTGTCTCCTATCTGGTGAGGATTTTACTCATTTTGCTTACTTTTTTCTTTATTTTAGATGCAACCATGAAGAATCCACAGTAACAGTCACGCTGCAGGTGACAAAGAAATTGACCAGAGACCTCCACATCTGTTAAGAGCCGAGTACATTTAACATTATTGGGTAGGGGTCAGATGTTCACTCTCTGTCTGCCTCTCTCTCTGTTCCACACATGCTCTATATATACATTCACTACTTCACATACTTTATGTGCACCTTACTTAAGCCTGTTTGCAAATTACATTACATCACTGCGTTGCTGTGGCACATACTGGAGGGCAGGAGGTGATTTTCATAAAAGGCACTGTCACAGGTTCTCAAAATGCCTATGGTTTACGTTGTTTATCGTTGCTAAATTAGTTCTAACTGAGAAACTTTTATCAGGTACCAAAGCTCGTTGTTCACTGGGGGAAAAATGCAAGACATTGACCAAAAACACCAGCAAAAAATAGATTTTGCACAGTTGATCTGTGGGTGTGCACAGGTGATAGATTTAAAAGGTACAAGCAACACCACCAACACAATCAGGATTAACAGTTAAACAAAAGACAGGTGAACAAACAAGTTGCTTATATCTGCTGCCTCAATAGCAGGGAAGTCTTTCAATTCAGTTGGAAATAAACGCTCCTCTTGAAAACATAAGGAACATCTGTCCAACATTTCTCTCGTAATATAGTCTAAACTAGCGTAGTATGGGCTTGCCTCCATCTTGTTTTCCACTTTACACTTCCTGCCCTCCATCTGGAATTTGCACGTCTTTCGAACCATGTGACTTTAGAGACTGTATTACAGACTGTAGTCCATCTGTTTCTCTGCATAATTTGTTTACCCTTTAACCCTGTTCTTCAATGGTCAAGACCCCATAGGACCCCCCAGAACATGTACTGTTTGGGTGGTGGATCATTCTTATCACTGCAGTAACACTGACATGATGGTCGTGTGTTAGTGTGTGTTGTGCTGGTCTGAGTGGATCAGACACAGCAGCGCTGCTGGAGTTTTTAAACACTGTGTCCACTCACTGTCCACTCTATTAGACACTCCTACCTTGTCAGTCCACCTTGTAGATGTAAAGTCAGAGACGATAGTTCATCTGCTGCTGCACAGTTTGTGTTGGTCATCCTCTAGTCCTTCATCAGTGGTCACAGGACGCTGCCCACAGGACGCTGTTGGCTGGATATTTCTGGTTGGTGGACTATTTTCAGTCCAGCAGTGACACTGCGGTGTTTAAAAACTCCAGCAGCACTGCTGTGTCTGATCCACTCAGACCAGCACAACAGACACTAACACACCACCACATCAGTGTTACTGCAGTACTGAGAATGATCCACCACCCAAATGTGGTGCTCTGTGAGGTCAATGGGGGTCCTGACCACTGAAGAACAGGGTAAAAGGGGGCTAACAAAGTATGCAGAGAAACAGATGGACTACAGTCTGTAATTGTAGAACTACAAAGTGCACCTATATTGGTGAACCTGATTAAATGGAAAATGAGTGAATACAAGGTAGCTGTAAATGACTGTGTGTGTGTGTGTGTGTGTGTGTGTAAAACAAAGCACAGTGGTGAGCTGCACAATTCAATTTCACGTGTATTTTTTCTTTAACACCTGTTTATCGGTATATGTTAGCTGTTCATTTACCTTTATGTACTGACTATTTCATTTTGTGAGTGTTGTAGGCATGTACTGTACATTTATGTAAGACAATTAAAGCAGTTGTTTCCAAATGATTTCTAGTGTTGTCACTGAAATTCATGCATGCATACAGGTGAAAACAGGTGAGCTTTAAGAATGTGTTACTTTACAAGGCAGAATACAATGCATACTAGCTTAATAGATGATGATGCACATTAAAACTGTGTCAGACTATTGATTGTTCAGCTGTGTTCACCTGTGCTGTACTGTATTCACTGGGGATTTGGGTCAGTTGGTTTTCTTTTTATTGTTGTCTGGATTCTGTTATGCTATTTCAGAATAGAAGTGAATGTTAGTCTACATCTGAGCAAATGCTATGCTTTTGGTTGAGGTACATGTAGTTAAATAGATATTTAGATTTACGCAGAAACTATATGGAAGTAAAATGAGTATATTTTGCTAGCTGGGAGTGTTAATAGCACAACATATCTGGATGTGAGCCGAGCATTTAGGCCAGAATTGGGCCGAGATACAAACCAAAGTCTCGGCCAATGAGGTTTAAGCTCAGTATGCAATATTCAACCTAGATGTGGCCCGACTGATTTTTGCTATCTTGGAGAGCATTGAAAGGTAAGACGTTGAATCAACGTTGCGATATCAAAATCAAAAAGTAATCCAAAGCTGTTTCACCCTTGATCTACGACATTGATTCAACCGTGAATAAACATTGAAATGCCAGCTGGGTAAGGTTAACTAATATAGTAGCTAAGGTTAACTAATACAGTAACTATGATTAACAAATGCAGTAACTATAATTAACTAATATGGTAACTAGGAATAACCAATGCAGTAACTAAGGTTAACTAATATAGTGACTAAGATTAACTAATACAGTAACTATGATTTACCAATACACTAACTAAGACTAACATATAATAACTAGGAGTAAATAATGCAGTAACTAAGAATAACTACTACAATAACTAAGGTTAACTAACATAGTGACTAAGATTAACTAATACAGTAACTGACAGTAATGCAGGACTCGCAGTAAAAAAGTTACTGTGGACGGGTTTGTGAACCTGTTCTTGGGCCTTTTAACTTCAAAAGGTAAGACTTTAAGCAATGTAACTCGCATGATAACTGCTCTGTTATTACAGATTCAGTGAACCTAAAATTGTAAAACAGGCTGTTTACTATTTATTAGTTAAAAAGATTATTGTTTTTTACACTGTCATTACAGAAATTTCTCTCTCACTCTCTCACATTCTCTCTCTTTTTAGTACAGTTATTGTCTAGAGCTGCACTAATGAGAGTGGTGTGTCATCGAGCTGAGCTGAATCATGTGAAAAGTTAGGGTTATAAAGTTCTGGGCTGGTTAATAATATTCAGGGTTGTAGCTCCAGAAGCTCAGGCCAGACAAGGCCCCTGTTCGGTATCTGCTTTCTTGCATTACTGTTAGTTTAACCCCACAGAGTTGAACTAAAGGATCCATGTATACAAACACACAAAACACTTGAACTGTACAAGCATATTCCACATTACCATACTAATTCATATTCTCACTGAATATTCATACTTAATAAACTCACGCACAGTAAAAACTTCCTCTTCTCTGATGGCGTCAGCTTAAAGTTACTGTCTGTTTCTTTCTATTCATCATCTAATCACGTGATCAGTGTACCACACCTCTTCCTTCCTCTTTCTCTGCCTCTCTGTTCCTCTTTCTCTCTCTATCTGCCTCTCTCTCTCTCCCCTCTCTCTCCCTCTCTCTCTCTCTGTAACGTTAAACCATAACTACAGAGTGTGTACTTTTAACACTGCGCTTTTAGAGGATGCCAATTTTAGAAAGTCTTTCACTTTTTTGAGATGTTTTTAGATCACAAAAACATCTTTTATCTCACTTCAACAATGGTGGGACGTGGCCAAAATTCAAATTAAAATATTCTCTTAGCTGTACACTCTCAATGTCACTAGGGACATAATCAGATCTCTTAAAGCTCTGAACCTTTTTTTCTAAAAGAAAAAAAAGTTGCATTGGCTGACCTGCTTGGTATAACGGCTCAGGGGGTGCTGGTCCGCTCACGTGTGACAGAAATGGATCCTCCTTCAAAGTTCATCTTCGGACTTAGTAATGGACAGAAAAGTTGATGCATGCTTTGCGAACAGAATCAGGGGATCTCTTATCTGAGCCTACTGAAATTCACAAGCAGATGGTCAGCTTTTTCTCAAAGCTGTATGACATCGAGTGGTCAGAGGCACAAGAGGTGGAAAAAAAGGTTCTTTCAGAACAGCTCACAAAACAGTCCGCTGCATTGCTGGACACTGAGCTCTCTCTAGGGAAGTTACACAAGGCTTTCCAGTGAATGGAAAATGGCCGGGCACCTGGCATTGATGGTCTCCTTGTTGAGTTCTATAAAGCTTTCTGGTCAGTATTGGGGGAGGATGTGCTGGAGGCTCTCCAGAGCAGTGTACAGGAAGGGAAGCTTCTTATGAGCTAATGAAGAGCAGTACTGACATTGCAGCCTGGAAAGTAAGCTGCTCTTAAAAGCATTAGCCTCACGACTGTGGAAAGTGATGGAGCAGGTGGTTCATCTTGACCAGACGTGCTTTGTGTCTTTGTGTGGTTTCTTTGATTTCG